>NC_142946.1:55402429-55482429 GCF_046866305.1 Octopus bimaculoides
AGGTTGGTAAGTAAAAGGTGAGTGCTGAAAGCTGGAAGACTAAAACCAAAAAAATGTTTTGTCATTGTGTTTGTGTACCTATTTGAAGAATTGTCATAAAGAAGATAAAAGATGAGTGGTTTATAAAACAAAGTATTCTGTTATTGAATGGCGAAAAATTCTAACATGCTTGCCAAAATGACTTGTAATGGACATATAACAATAAAGATTACTGGTAAAAAAAATATTTGTTGAGGTTCTTGAAATTTGTTTGTGGGAAGAGAAAGCAAAAAATGAATAAAATATAGATTAGAGATCTAATTTAACAAGTTTGTGGCCATTACAACAGTTAGCAATATATGTACAAAAAAGTTGAGTTGAAAGAAAGGATTTTAATACTTCAAAAGGTGTTTTAGTAGCATCAAAAGATCGAGTTTGTAGAGAGAAAAAGAACAAAGACATAAGCGGTAAACAGAGTTGCTTTTTCAGAAATGATGAAGTATGTGAACACAAGAGAAAAATACAAGTACATACAAGCATTGCAAGTTGTTTGATAACAGCTAAACCATTTAGTATGACATAGTGTCTCATGTGCATAACATCTTATGTTGAAAAAACTTTGAGAAACTGAGATTATCTATGCAAATAGCAGACAAAAACTCCCTCTCAAAGGGTTTTAAATCTATGACCAAAGAAGATAACTACAGGTGATTGAAGTTTTTGGAATATAAAGTGCTATAGATGGGAGTAAAACTTATCTTTAAAGCTAACCAGTGAAAAATAACAGACACGTTTCAGTCTTATTTGGCAAGACTGAGAGTGATATATAATATTCATTAGTTTACTTAACATTCATTATTTCCCCCCATATAATCATGGATTTGGTCAGAGAGAGATATTTAGTGACACCAGCATACATATATAAATTAAATACACACCCTCTATCTATCTAGCTAGCTATCTATCCATCCAACCAACCAACATGCTTTCACACAGATTTCAGCTACCAGATTTTGCCCCAACTGCATTGGCCAACCTAACACTTTGTTAGAAGGCACTTGCCTAAGGTGCAGCATAATGGGATCAAATCCAGAACTACATAGCTGCAAAGCGAACTCCTTAACCATCATCCATGCTTATTTAAGACTGGCTGTTATAACCAGATACCTGCTTTTCAAGTAGGGCGATTCCTTTATCCCACAAGTCTTCCCAAAGCACAGAGCAAACTGTCACAAGGATAAGAAGCAAGGCCAGCATAAGCACCACTTATCTCAAACGATACAAGCAGCATGGGATATAAACATCTGTGCATATTCAGACATACATATGGAGTGGGGTGCAAAAGGCCAGGCAGACCAACAAGAGACTGAGAAATAGAGGAAATACTGTGATGCTGGTTAGGAATATCAAAAGCTGCCAACCTCATAAAAGGGATATTTGAAATACAGTTCCATTCAAGTTATTTTGGTAAATTCATTGCAAAATGAAGAGGAATTCAACAACTGATCACAAACTGGGTCTCTTCTTCTTTGATTATCACTCATCCCATTTGTGTTAAGAGTTTCAATCAACTTAACTAATCAATGAACGAGTACTTCTAAGACACTCCTACTTAGAAATTTTAATGACATTTTCTTGAAGAATGCAAAATATATTGGGAAATGTAACATTTGATGAATTCAGACAAGACAACAGTCTTCTTGGTTTGTTTAATTTCAGTTAAAAACCAACATTTACAGACTGGTTTTAGGCAATGACCCTTCTATTTCATATACTTAGTGACATCCTACCTTATATTTCCTATGTAACATTCATTATCCTATGTATAGGCAGTGACACTCTATTCTACATATTTTCTATGGCATCTACACTATCTGCACCCCCCACTGGCACTCTACCTTATGCATCACCTGTGGCACCTACTCTACGTATCATCTGTGGTATGCATCACCTGTGACACCCTAGGAATCATCTGTAACACTGACCCTATGCATCACTTGTGACACCTAACCTAGGTATCATCTGTGGCACCGATCCACTGTACCTCCAGTGGATTTCTGACCAATTGAAAATTACTTCTTTGAGTCAATAGAAGAGCTCCTACATGTCAATCGACCTGCTAGAAATAGCAGCCAAATCTCCCTCATATTACACCCAACCAACTTAAAATAAAAATGATACATTGAATACTACTGCAGCCTGAGACACACAATTTTAACAAAAAACAAAACAAAAAAAGAAAAGAAAAGAAAAGCAGATATGATCATGACTGGAATATGGCTGTTCAAAAGGTCTCCTCAATCAGAACTGCCCTGGGACTAAACAACATAAACAACAAAGCAAGCAATCAGTTATTGAGATGAGAACAACAGATTGCATGACATGTCTTGGAAATAACATTTAAAACAGTCAAACTTCCTGTGTAATTTATCCAGAATTCAATTACAATCGTTTTCACTTTAATTAAGAAAACTGATGAAGCTCACAGACTGTGACAAGTGATACTGGCTGACATTCCAAACACTGATAGCTATTGATACCTGCTCAATGTATAACTATGGAAACTAAAACAACAACACCCCCTCCTTTATGTAATTTAATAGGTTCCCACCTCCTTACCCACATACAACTTCGTTCATTGTTTTATTTCTCCCAACTGAATTATGTCCATCCATACTAGGGTTTTTGTTGTTCTTTAGCCAGCAGCATAGCTCAGTTGGGCATGGAGCTGGCTACCTTGCGTGACTCTTTTATGGAGGTGACACCATTGGGCTTGCTACGTATGCCTATATAGGCATGTTGGGGCCTGGAGGTGAGGGAAAACTCAAGGGCAGCCCTCAGAGGCACACCCTCTAGCTACACCACTATCTTTAACCCAGGGCTGCCTCATCTGATCCACCAAGCTCATCTGATCAAAGACATGACCATCTTGTCACTTTTTTAATGACAGTGTTTATCCCAGACAACATTATTTAATGTATCTTTCCTTGATTGTTATTTCCACGAAGACGAGCAACAGTGAAGAGGCTGTCACATTGGCTCAATATTCAGGTTTTTATGCAACAGTTTATGTCGATAACAACAATATGGTTAAGTAAGGCTTAGCAGACCTGATTGAAGCAGGGCTTCAGACAAAATGTTTTTTTGATAGTTGTTTTGACACATTACATTCTGCGTTCAAATCTCACCAAAACCAACTTAGTTTTCCATCCTTCCAGAGTCAATGAAATAAAGCACCAGATATAATCAACTAATGTTCTTCCCTGAAAATTGTTGGCTTTGTGCCTAAATTATTATTATTAGCAGCAGAATGATAGAAACAGCTGTGATGGACAAAATGCAAGGAATTGTTATTATTATTATTTCCCCGATTCAAAACTGATATCAAAAATAAAGAAAGAGGCAGAGCTGAATAAATGTTTTATCAACCAACCAAACTCTATCACAGTTCTTCTAACCTATATAGAGAACACTCCCTAAAGTGATTTCCTGATTATGGAATGGTTGAAGAGCTTGTCTTATCTTATGCCTGGTGTTTGTCATCTTTCTTTCAGCAAGAAAGTAGGAATTAAATAAATAACACACCAGGAGGAGGCCCTGAGAAGACCAGTTCCAATGAAAATAAATAACATTTTGGTGAGACATTCTCTTTCTGGCATGCTGAAGCTGGGGTTGGAAGAAAGGAGGCAGTTCTATAATTGTTTATTAATTTTAACCATAAAAACTAACAGTAAAAATACTTACTATATATATATACAGGGACTGAAATGTAACATGAAGCTCAGAGCAAGAATTAAATAAATATATAAAAAGTATAATAATTTGTTCTCATTTTTGGTATAAGGCCAGTAACTTTGAAGGGAAGGGCAATTTGATTACATTGATCCCCCCCCCCCCAATACTTGACAGGTACTTTATTATAACAACCCTGCAAAGATGAAAGACAAAGTAGATTTTGGTGGAATTTAAACTCAGGAACAAAAAGAGCTGAACGAAATACTGCTAAGCATTTTGTCCAACACACTAAGGATGCTACCAGATTGTTGCCTTAAATATAATAATAATAATAATAATCCTTTCTACTATAGGCACAAGGTCTGAAATTGGGGGAGGGGGCTAGTCGATTACATCAACCTCAGTAATTCACTGGTACTTAATTTATTGACCCCGAAAAGATGAAAGGCAAAGTCAACCCCAGAGGAATTTGAACTCAGAACATAAGGACAGATGAAATACCACTGAGCATTTCGACCAGCATGTTAACGATTCTGCCAGCTTACCACCTTAATAATAATAATGATGATGATGATGATGATAATAATAACAATGGCTTGAAATTTTGCCACCAGGGCAGCAATTTTGAGGGAGGGGATGAGTCGATTACATCGATCCCGGTGTTCAACTGGTACTTACTTTATCAATCCTAGAAGGATGAAAGGCAAAGTTAACCTTGGCAGAATTTCAACTGAAGCCATAGTGATGGGCGAAATGCCACAAAGCGCTTTGCCTGGTGTGGTAACAAGTCTGCCAGCTCACTGCCTTAATAATAATAATGATGATGATGATGATGATTTTTTTTTATTTGCCATCAGGGTAACAGATAAGGAGGATGATACAAAGACAGGCATAAAGTGAGAAAATTTATGCGGAATCAAGTGAGTTTAAAAGAATGATGATGGTGGTAATAATAATAATAATAATATTTTTCTTATCTTTTTAAGGGCAGAAAGTAGGATGATGAGTTGTTGAGAAAAAAATAATTCCCTAAAGCCTTCAAGGTGCTGCCCCTGCATGGCCACAATCAAATGACTGAAATAAGTGAAAGATAAAAGATGCTATCAATGAGAGAAAGATGTCAGATAATGCTACAGAAAGTAGAAACAACTGTTGGTTGTAAAGACGACAAAGGACTTAGTGATTCTTAAGCAACAGGCCTGTCACCCAGTTGTTTCCCAACTGGTTTTATTTCCACAGTAATTCAAGGTGATTTTACACAGTTTTATTAAAATATAGCTCATTTATGAAATATGTAAGAATAATCTAATTTAGTCATGACATATTTTTATCATTATAGCAATATCAGATGAATTGGAGCAGTAAATAGTTTTAATTAAATAGAAAAGACAGAAAAGAACATGGAGCAAGAAGAAAGAGAAAAACAAGATATTATTTAGTTGAAATGCAATTTAGATTAGTATGGTGTCATTCAAAAGTTATTTCCCTACTGTAGAGGAATGGAGGGAGGGAGGGAGGGATAGAAAGAGAGTGAGAGAGAGGAGTGTGTGTGTGTGTGTGTGTGTTAAAGAATCACTGCTGTTATCTAAGAAAGAACTTACTGTTGATTGATAGTTAACTGATATAAGTAAATCTAAACCCTTAGCACCTAGCACCATCATTAAGTAACAACAATCTTAAGCCATATTATCAATCACCGTCACCACCTCCACCATCATTGAGGTCATTAAACTGTTTCATAACAGATTCAGATAACAATCTTAATCCATTCTTATGCAAGCATAATTGCCTCCCATAAGCTTAGATAGCAACTACACCAAACAATTATTACATAGAAAGCACTCATAAACACCACCACATGTACAACTAAATCTGTTAATCTCACTTAATTAGTGTGACCTAATCTACTTTAAACAATCAAGGCTTCTGGTTCATAAACAGCTAAAATAAACACAACTAAACTTCAACATGCTGCTTATAAACAGAAGTGCTGCCAGAACTGTATGGAAATATTTTCAAAACCATTTCTTTAAAATACAATCCTTGTATTCTATTCTTTTTTTTTCTTTTATCTGTCAAATAGGTGCAGGTATGACTGTGATAAGAAGCTTGCTTCCCAATGACGATGGTTCCGGGTTCAGTCCCACTGCATGGAATCTTGAGCAAGTGTCTTATACAATAGCCTTGGACCAACCAAAGCCTTGTGAGTGGATTTGGGAGATGGAAACTGAAAGAAGCCCACCATATATGTGTGAGTGTGTTTGTCTATAAAAATTATGTGCAATAAATTGGTTATACTTCTACAATAAATAAAATATTAAAACAACTTTTTTAATACAATTCCTAAAATTATTTAGTTATAAAAATTTAAAACAAAAACAACATATGAACAATTATTTTAATACTTTAGCTATCTTGCCTCTAGATGTCACTTAAAAATATCTTCATTGTATATGAGGTTACTTTACAATGTCACACTAGCCATCACACCTGTACATCATGTAACTTTAGCCATCCTGCAACTGCACCATGTGACTTCAGCTATCTTAACCACTACACAATGTGATTTTTAGCTATTTTATTTGTACACAATATCATCTCAGCCATACTATACATGTATACAGTCTCCTTGGCCATTCTCTGTCTGTAAACTCAGCCATTCTATGTCTGTAAGCTGTCACTTTAACTATCTTGTCTCAACATTAGCCATGTATCTCTACATTACATTTTAGCTATTTTATTTCCACACAATATCACCTTAGCCATACTCTATCTCTATGCTGTCAACTTAGCTATCCTGTTTCAACATTGGCCATGTGTATCTACATTACATCTCAATAATCTTCCTCGCCATAATGCCACCTTAGCCAGTCCTCCTCTACATGACATCATGTTGGCCAACCATAGCTATTCTATCTCAGACTGTGACCTATGCTCAACTAACATGTAGCCTTTAAAAAACAAAGTGAGAAGAAAGAACAGCACAACTCGTCCCACCTCCACTATATCCTCAAACCGATCATGTTTATTATTACCACTACCACCCACACATCACATAGAAAACACCCCAGCTGTCAAACTTGCTCAACAGCTTATCAAAAACTTATTTATCCAACACCTTTATTTCCCCTGCCACCACAAACATAACCTGAAAGTTATGTTATTTTAATTTTGATAATAAACGTTAATAATAAACCTCATTTAATAGTCCTTAATTCTCTCTTTCTCTAGTCATGAAATAAAAACCATCAAATTTTCCTACTTCCTTTTGCTATATTCTCAACCAGTAAGTTCACATCCTACATTCTTTCTCTCTTCATGTGCCAAGTATAAGCAATCACAGACATTCATGCCTTCTTGTCCCCACCACACACAAGTTTGTGGGCTGGCTGATCTTTAGTAAACCAGCTACTAAGTCCATCTTCTATCCTCTCTCACTGTTTTTACCGGAACAACTTCTTCCTTTCAGCCTCCACTCCCTGCTTCCATCTTCTCTTCTCATACAATGTCCTTCTTGTCCTTAAGCTTCTTGTCTCTTTTATGTTGTTGGGAGGCCTTGTGTTGGTCTTTGCTTGTCTTAAAGACTTCAATGTTTGTCACTCTACCTGCAAAGGACATCATTAGCATGCTGTTGTGATGTGGTTCCTTAGAAGAAAATCTACTTTACAAACCCCTTTGTTGGACATCAACTCCTGAAGATTAGGTTTCAAAATCTAACAATAAACAGAAAAATGTGTATGCATGCACATGTATGCATACACATACACACACACTGAAGGAACCTCTCTACATGACTGCACTTGACCTACTAAAAGTAGCAAACAATTTTCCTTTAAATTAAGTCTTATAGGTGGGTTAGTAACAAAACACACACCACACACTGCAATGACATAAATATGACAGCTTGTGTTCCAACTTATACCATTTCTTTTGATAACTCTTGCAAATCTCTAGATACTGGCAGTTGATTTTACTATCAAATAATGTTCACATGTTATTGCCAGGAATGTTACACAAGAAAATGCACAGACCCAATCCTTGATACCTATTTACAACTTCTGACCCATGATAACTGGGAATAAATGAATATAAAATTAAAAACAAAAAACAATATATAAATAAATTGAATAAATTCAATGAGCTTTGAATAATATGGGCTTGTGGACTGAGACTGTTGACTTAAAGTTTACCAGAGATAGCTTTGTGCATTCTGGTAACATCTGACTGATATGGGCTTGTTACCTTAAAGTTTTCTAAAGTATCTGACCAAGACACCTTATCCCTATAGCTTTGTAATATTTTGAACTCCCTCTTCTTCACTTTAATTCATGACTCAGTGAAAGAAAAACGATAAGATCCCTAATAATTTAGTTATTGATTAGAATTTAAAATCTCTATTTATGTTCTCATGGAAAACATTTTACAAATAGAATCAATACATGATGTTGAGTGAGAGAAAGAGAAAGAAAAGAGAGTGTAAAACTTACAAGTCCTTAGTAACAGAAAATGTGTTGCTAAGGACCAGTGCTTGTCAGGTCATGATTGTGTAATAGTATGGAGTGGTGTGGTTTACTTGAAAATAAACAGATTAACTCTAAGAAATCTCCACACCTACCACCATAATCCTCTCCTCCTTAGCTGTGGTGTCAATCAAAGAGTGGAACCTCACAATAGGTGAAAGCTGCTTGCTTTACTAAATAGCAAACTTGTAAGGCATTAATGTGGCTACTTCCAGTTTGTTGGTGTGAAACGGTAGAAGGTTCAATGTCATTAAGAAAGCTGGTCTACCATGAGTAACATAGTCAGGAAAGAGGATGACCTGGTACCTTATTGCTAACAGCTAGGTGGGCTGAACAATGCTTATACATTCAATGTAAAATAACAACTAGATTATTTTAGATTGATTTATGACATCTTGTTCAGTAATTTTGTCAAAACCCTGCCTGAGTCAGTCCACTTGAGCTTTTCATTTCCTCCTCTCTTGCTAAATAAACAAAAACACAATGAGTCATTGCTGTAATTGTATCAAACCAACCCCACAATGAACATACAGATACTGGAATGCTAGTTCAGGTCACAGTTCATGTTTGATCTTGTGTTCCAACCATATATACCTATCTCTGTTACAGAGGTTTTAAAGACAGTTCAGTGTTTGCTGGGAAGTTTTTTTTTTTTCTCTTTTATCTTTTACTTGTTTCAGTCATTAGATTGTGGCCAAGCTGGAGCACTGCTTAGAAGAATTTTTAGTCAAATGAATCAACCCCAGTACTTATTTTTTAAAGTTTTATATTTATTCTTTTGTTCTCTTTTGCTGAACCACTTAGTTACAAGGATGCAAACACACTAACATCGGTTATCAAGTAGTGGTGGCGGACAAACACACATGACAGGCTTCATACAGTTTCCATCTACGAAATCCACTTACAAGGCTTTGGTCAACGTAAGGCTATAGTAGAAGACACTTGCCCAAGGTGCCATGCAGAGGGACTGATCCCGGAACCATGTGGTTGGGAAGCAAGCTTCTTCCCATACAGCCACGCCTGGATACAATAGTGAGTAGGTGAAACCAATTATACAGAAACTCTTGACAACTCGTGTAAAAACAATATAAGGTGCAAAGATTAGGAAGAGATCCATTACAGTGACTGAATGTTCCTCTCAAAAACAAGGCCATACTCCCAGTTAAAATTATTAATTGCTTCACCTTCTATCAAAAAGGTTGTGCAATCAAATTTTGTTAATGTTGGTCAGTAAAAGAACCAATAATCGTAGAAGAACGTGCCTTGCTTAGTAGAAGTGGATACAGAGAGCAAGATTTAAACTCATGAATATGAATTTCATGACAGCACCATAATCATGTATCTACCATATTTTTGGTAACTTGTAGATTAAAATCAAACACTACAACAACAATGAAAAAATAAAAAGGTACTGCTTCATCAAAACCATAATGATATAGTTTAACCTTCCTGAAGCCTCTAAACAGTCAATATGCAAGAAATAGCATATCGTCCTCAAATTACACTCTTAAAAAAAAGATACATTGAACAATGTAGTCATTGGTATAGGAAAAAATGAAGCGGGGGGGGGGGATCATGGCTGGAAATCTTTTATCATAGGTCTACTGGATTAGAGCTGATCTGAGGTAAAATGATATCAAAGTATTTGAAGAACTTACTGAACGAGTCTACAGATTATCTCCCAACCATTATTTAGGAAGGGGAATAACTCTTACAAAACTATTCAAACAACTTAAAATTTGCGATTCTTATGCAAACCACATTGGGTTGGTAATACGTGTAAATAAATATAGACTAATTATTGTGCGAGATCCATATAATTTTCCGTCTTTAAGAGTCACCAGAGCAAATTTTGTCTTTTATCACTTCAGTGAAACAAAGTAGTAGTAATATACTACAATCATTCTAAGCAACACTGAAACTGGCACAAAGCCACAAATGTTTTTGCAGGATAGGGGATATAGATCAGTGGTTCTCAACCGAGGTTCATATGACCCCTAGGGTTCCATATATAAATTTGGAAGAGTAAACGCAAGCAAAATAGTAAACTGAAGATCCACAGTTGTGTTTTAAGGGTCCATGAAAAATTTTGATTTAGAATTTCTTGCAAGAAATAAGTTTCTTTCTCTAATGTTATATACATAGTTTAATGTTTCTGGCCACTGAAACGTGTTCTCCCCAAGAATGCTTGTGCAAACGTACACAAGTTAATGCATGGAAAACAAAATAGGAATTTTGAAATAAGTATCTATAAAACCAGTTTTTAAGCACCGAAAGGCTTTGGGGGTCCACCAGAATGAAATAGTAATGAAAGGGGTCCGTAGATAAAAATTGGCTGAGAACTACTGGTCTAGATGATTAGATGAACCCTACCACTTGACTTCAACCCCAAAGAATACTGAAAAACAAAGTGAACGACAACTGGATTTGAACTCAGAATGTAACAGGCCATAGCTGAAAAGCACGAAGTATTTTATTCTATGCTCTACCGATTCTGCCAATCCAGTAATATACAAAGATTTACCAATGTGAAAAACAAGGCAGAGAGCTGGCAGGATGTTTAGAGTACAAGAGAGTTCAAATCTTGCCATGGTCAACTTTGTCTTTCATCCTAACTGGATCATAATAAAGTACCAGTCAAGTACTGGAGTCAATAGTACTAAACTACCACCCCCCACCCCACTCACATTGTGCCTAAATCAAAAGCCATTATTACCATCATCATTATCATTATTGTGGCGACGTTCTGAGTTCAAATTCTGCTGAAGTCAACTTTGCCTTTCATTCTTTCAGGGTCGATAAATTAAGTACCAGTTGTGTGCTGGGTCGATCTAATCGACTAGGCCCCGTCCCCAAAAATTTCGGGCCTTGTGTCTAGAGTAGAAAAGAATATTATTGTGGCGAGCCGGCACATCATCATCATCATTATCATCATCATCATCATAGTGGCAAGCTGGTAGAATTGTTAGCATGCTGGGAAAAATGATGCTAGGCATTTTGTCCATTTTTATGTTCTGTGTTCAAATTCTGCTAAGATCAACTTAACCTTTCATCCTTTTGGGGTTGATAAAATAAGCACCAGTTGAGCACTGGGGTCAACATAATAGACTTACGCCGAAATTACTGTGCCAAAATTTGGAACCAACATTATTATTATTGAAGAATTTTGTAGGTCTGAGATACATCAATTCAACAAACCAAATCAATCATCCAGCTTGGATTTCCATTTGGAATCAAATTTCACTTGTGTTGACAAATTTTAATTTCCCTTTAGAAAAAACATAAAAATCATAATTCCTATTCTTATAATCAACACCACCATCACTCCACCTTTTCCCTAAATATTTATGATCTTATCAAAACATTAAAGCAATATAACTACTTGAACACAGAAAAAGAAAAAAAAAAAACTTGACCAATGTAGGTGCTGGCATGGGTGTATGGTTAAGAAGCTTGCTTTGCAGCCAGGTGGTTTGGGGTTCAATCTTACTGCATGGCATCCTAGGCAAGTGTCTTCTACTTATAACCCCAGACCATCCAATGCTTTCTGAGATAATCTGATAGACAGAATCTGTATGGAAGCCCATTGCGCATAAATATGTGTTTGTGTGTGTGTGTGTCTTTATGTTTGCCTCCAACTACCACTTGACAATTAGTTTGTGTTGGTTTGTTTATGTCGTCATAATGGTTCAGCACAAGAAGCCAATTGAAAAAGAACCAAGGGCTGATTTATTTGACTAAACCCTTCAAGACCGTGCCCCAGCACGGCTGCAGTCCAATGACTGAAACAAGAAAAAAGATAAAGGAAAAGTATGATTTCTCTGACCCCTTATCCACCTTGTGTCTTCAACTATAGCCTCGGGCAGACCAAAGTCTTGCAAGTGGATTTGGTAGACGGAAACGGAAAGAAGCCCGTCGTATATATATATATATATATATATATATATATATATATGTATGTGTGTGTATATGTTTGTGTGTCTGTGTTTGTCCCCCCAACATCGCTTGACAACCGATGCTGGTGTGTTTACGTCCCCGTAACTTAGTGGTTCAGCAAAAGAGACCGATAGAATAAGTACTAGGCTTACAAAGAATAAGTCCTGGGGTCGATTTGCTCGACTAAAGGCGGTGCTCCAGCACGGCCGCAGTCAAATGACTGAAACAAGTAAAAGAGTAGAGTAATATATATATATATATATACAATTAAACCTTGGGAGAGGCATTATGCCGGTAATAAACACACGCACTGGTTCAGTCCTTTATTAATTTATATAGTTTTTTGTTAAATTATTTCATTGCACTCTTGCAATCTCTTCAGTAACTTGTCTCTCCACTTCCATTTATTTTGAATATATGATCTGGCGTTGTTTTGGCGTTGTTTCGAAACTGTTTGGTATGAGCATGTGAGTGTGTGCAAGTTCGTATGTGTGCACACTCATATGTGTGCACGCACTTATGTGTTCGTGCTTATATGTAAGTATGTGCGTCCATATGTGTGTTTGTAACAATTTCGTTTATATCAGATCAGATAGAGACTTTTTAATTAATTTATTTACGTTCATATTCCGCATCATATGTGTGAACAACACATGCAACCATGGGCAATTGTAAGGCCCTCATCTACGTGTATTTGGTGTTTAAAATTGGTTGCGTTTCAGTTATGAGGACCGACTCCTGTATTTGTCGCAACGATGCGTCACCGGGGTGTCTAGACAGGATTTCTATGTTAATTCTGTTCAGTACACCACCATGTTGTTCTTTGGCATGCTGGTAGAGCACCGAGGTTTGTTTTTGATTATTATAGTCCCTCCAATGTTCGTTTACACGCTCAGCCAAACTTTTGGCGTTTCTCTTCTTTGAGGTCGAAGCCTTTGCGACGATATCGCTGTTCTTGTTGCTGGTGGCAACGGTGTCGGCGTTCACGCGTACACCTGCACCTGTTCCTGACATACTTCTTCTCCCCACCTTCCCCTTCCCTCCTTTGTGAAGTCGTGGTGAAGGGAGTGTAAAAAATGAATGTCGCCAAGATTCGTTGCTATGGAGACCGGCCTTCGTTCTGAGATCGTCTGCGAATGGCTTCGAGACGCCGAGTCTCAAAAACGACCAGAAATGGCCAAGAAAAGCCGAAGGTAATTTTAGATAATATCGGTAAATTCGCCACAAAGGGCAGGTTTCCCGTGCAAACAAATTACACAACTTTGACATACAAAAATATAATCCCCAAAACAACTCTTTAAGGCAATAAAAAGGGTTTAAAACTGTAAATGTTTGACCCGAGCTCAAAAACGAAATAAAAAAATTTGTGCAAAATAACTGGGAACGAATTGGAAAGAAAAGAGAAAAATGCACGCGCTGGCGAACGGGAGTGGGGTGGGGAGAGGACTCGGAACGTTCACATCGTCAGTCCATGGCCTCTGAACTAGAAATGTTTGACCTGAGCTCAAAAACGAAATAAAAAATTAGTGTAAAACAACTTTGCTGGGAAAAAAACAAACAAAAACAAAAAATGCGCGCTCGCGCATATCTCTGTGTGTATGTGTGTCTTTGTATGTGTGTTTGCCCCCACCCCACCATCACTTGACAATCGATGTTGATGTGTTGAGGTCCCTGTAACTTAGCAATCTATCTATCTATCTATCTGTCTGTCTGTCCACCTATCTATCTTTCTATCTACCTATTTACCTGTCTGTCTGTCTGTCTATCTAAAAACAGATGTTCCTACTTCGCCAGTTCAAATCCATCACCAGCCACAATCGCTGCACCTCAACAATTTCTGCTGTGTGTGTGTGTGTGTGTGTGTGTGTGTGTGTGTTGGGGGTTGCCATGCACAGCAAATAGCAACAGTTTTTTTTTTATTATTAGAAACAATAAAAGACTTAAGAAATGCCTTGATGTTCAGAGATCAAATCCTGCCGAGGTCAACATTACCTTTTAACATTTTGAGGGTCACCAAAATAATATACCAGACTGCTAGGAAGTGGGGGAAGGGGTTGATTTAAACAACTAACTCCAATTTTATGTATCTGGCCCTGTGCCTAACTTAGACATATATGTGTGTGGGTATGTGTGTAAATAAATGTATATATGTGCATGTGTATATATATATATATATATATATATATATATATATGTATATATATATATATGTATATATATGTGTATATATATATATATGTATATATATATATATGTATATATATATATATGTATATATATGTGTATATATATATATATATATATATATATATATATATACATATATACATATGCATACATCTTTGTGTGCGTGTGTGTGTGTATATATTTGTGTATATGTATGTTTGCATCTCTATATATGTGTATGTGTTGGTGTGTATGTATCATTATCCTCATCATCATCATTTAATGCCCACTTTTCATGCTGGCATGGGTTGGACGGTTTGGCTGAGGACTGGCGAGGCAGGAGGCTGCACCAGGCTCCAATCTGACCTGGCATGGTTTCTACAGCTGGATGCCTTTACTAATACGACGGGCTTTTTTCAGTTTCCATCTACCAAATACACTCACATGGCTTTGGTTGGCCTGAAGCTATAGTAGAAGACATTTACCCAAGATGTCACGTTGTTGGACTGAACCCGGAACCATGTGGTTGAGAAGCAAGCTCCTTACCACACAGCTACACAAAAATTTTCAGGATGTATGTATGTAGGTATGTTTATGAGTGTGTTTATGTGTATGTATGCGTGGTATATAAATGTGTGTGTGTGTGTGTGTGTGTGTGCATGTGTGTGCGTAAGTACCTGTAGCCTCCCCTTCTCCATCGCCGCCTTCTATACAGCTAGAAGAGGGAAACGTATGTCTGCCTTTACTTCGTTATCTTATGTGGTTGGGCTCTCTAGAAAATGGAAGGAGAAAAGACTTCATTACTACACGGGCATGGTAGAGGACTGTCTCCTGTAGACAGCTATCCATTATTGACCCTATTGTTCACCATTTTGAGCGTGGCCATTGCCAGTACCGCCTGACTGGCATTTGTGCGGGTGACACGTAAAAGCATCCACTACACTCTCTGAGTGGTTGGCATTAGGAAGGGCATCCAGCTGTAGAAACTCTGCCAAATCAGATTGGAGCCTGGTGTTGCCATCCGGTTTCACCAGTCCTCAGTCAAATCGTCCAACCCATGCTAGCATGGAAAGCGGACGTTAAACGATGATGATGATGATGATGATGGTGATATTTATCCAGGAACTATTTGAATGTTTTGAGATCTTTTTCTTCTCTTAGAGCAGGGCAAGTTGAGATGAAATAGTTCTCAATGTGATGCAACATTATTTTTGATGGATGGCACGGATAGGCCAAGCCTCGGATGAATTTTGAAGTTGATGCCAACATCATTTAGGCAATACTGTTTGGAATGTGTTCCACATCATAAAAATGATATAGTGCTTGCAGTGGTGTTGGAGGGAATAAAGTTTGAGTTTCTTGTGACAGTCCCAATAATCATGACTTGTCATGTCTGTTTTGCTTTTGTGAGCAATCTCTGGGGTACTTCAAATTTTTACAATATTTTGTTTCATGTAGGGAGACCAGAGCAGTCAATATTCAAGGTGAGGACAGGTGAAGGTGGACAAGAGAAGGATAATGGTGGGAGCGTCTCTAGGCTGAAAAGTCCTGAGGATTCAGATACACGGAAGTGTAAGTTGTTGTCGGCAACATGTATCTTTTATCTTTTACTTGTTTCAGTCATTAGACTGTGGCCATGCCGGAGCACCGCCTTGGTGAATTTTTTCAGTACAATGAATCAACCCCAGTATGTATTCTTTAAGCCTAGTTACTGTATTGGTCTATTTTGCCAAACCGCTAAGTTACAGTGATGTAAGCACACTAACATCGGTTGTCAAGTGGTGGTGGTGATGAGACACACACACACACACACACACACACACACACACACAACAGGCTTCTTTCAGTTCCCGTCTACCAAATCCACTCAAAAGGTTTTGGTCGGCCCGAAGCCGCAGTAGAAGACAGTTGCCCAAGATGACACGCAGTGGGATTGAACCCGGAACCATGTGGTTGGGAAGCAAGTTTCTTATCACATTCCATACAATGTTTATGCTGCACCAGCACACTGGTCTGTCCTTGGCTCCAGGGATATATAAATACATCAGTTTTTCTATAGGTTTAAAACCTCTCGCTCACACTTGCCCGTCTGGAGACATGGGTCGTGAATAGTGAGTCCCTTAATGATCCTTCTCACAACACAACATAGTTGAGAGAGGGGGGGGGGAGAAAAGTGGAGGTGAGGTATGTTATATATTGTAAATATTTAAATACACATACAAATAACTTGTAAACGCAGATGCAAATACCGAACAACATATAAAACATGTAAACATAGACACAAAGACAAAAAAAAAGAGGCAAACATTGACAAGTAACTAATAGCATAAAAATATGCAAATAGTCCACCAAAAGCGAATTTTAAAATACAGGCATAGACTTCGTAAACACAAATACACGTGTCTCTAGATATACACAAACACAATAACAGTATCTCTCTCTCTCTCTCTCTCTCTCTCTCTCTCTCTCTCTCTGCATACCCTATACACACACATTTAGCGACAGAAGCAGTATTAATACACACACAAAATTACTCATCGTTGTTGTTTACAATAGTTAACTGTCATATTGTAAGGTAGAGTGCAGGAAGGAAGTGGGAGATTATTACAGGAACATAAGGTGGAAGAAAGAGATGGTGAGAGAAAGTGAGAAGGGGAGGTGACATAGATGAGAGAGAGAGAGAGAGAGAGAGAGAGAGAGAGAGAGAGAGAGAGAAAGAACACAGACAAGTGAGGGTGTACGAAAGAACAAAGACCGTGTGGTAAGAGAATGAAGTAAGGAGAGATGTAGAGAGAGAGAGAGAGAGAGAGAGAGAGAGAGAGAGAGAGAGAGAGAGAGAGAGAGAGAGAGAGAGAGATGTAGAGAAAGCAAAGGTAGTATGGGGGGGAGGAGAGGGAGCACGATAAAACAGATGTTTTCGAACACAAAAGAATCTCAACTTTATAAACAAGCTGAAATGACATACTGTATCTCACCTATGTATTACACAGTGGATTGAAAAACTTCGATTCATTGAGATTATCCATGCAATTATTAGACAAATTCTCCCTCATAAGTGTTTAAAAATTAAGAACACCAACCAAGAGAGATAACTCCAACGTAAAGGGGGGGGGGATGACTCACGTCTGAGTCATTTTTCAGATTTCAATACGTGCCAAACAGAGCTGCTACATGGTCGCTCCGCTTGTTAGAAATAGCAGTCAGATTTACCTGAAATAACACCCTACAGCTTGAAATAAAGGAAGGACACATCAGACAAGATAATCCTTGATAATTATAAAAAGAACGGATATCGACGACCAGGATGACTCTAATCCCACTGGAGCAGGATTGACCTGGAGCTGAACAACAACAAAAACGATTCTCTTTCAGTGACAATGAAGTTTCAGTTTATTTCATGGAACTGATCGGATTTCACAAAGCAGACGATGGATGGATGGATGTGTTTCTTTATTGGCCACACAGGGCTGAACACAGAGGGGACAAAATACAAAGTAGAGCTTTTCTTTTTGGGAAGGAACGAAAAAAAAGTGGGAGTAGAATTTCGATAGATAGATAGATAGATAGAGAGGGAGGGAGGGAGAGAGAGGGGATGGAGGTACGGAGTGGGCTATTCTAGCAGAAGTAATGTGCCAAGTGGGTTGAATATATAACGCACGCCAGTTATTACATTATTACTAGATACACACATAAAAAAAAAAACATATATATATTGTTCAGTGTGTGATATATGTTTGCAGCAAAGAGAGTAATCCTGCTGCAGGCTGGGCTGCAACTAAACCAGTTGGCAGGAAAACTGAGCCTCTCTATTGAAAGGTGTTTACGTTTGTTAGTGCTGGCATATAACTACATGTGCAGAGAGAAGTGGTTCTACAACTACGCTATGGACACGACAGGAGATGAGAGTGGCAGTGGTGGTAACCATAGACTTTCATCATCGTCGTCGTCGTCGTTTTAACGTCCACTTTACCCAACTAGCATGAGTTGAATAGATATTGTAGGGGCAGATTTTCTATGGCTGGATGCCTTTCTTGTCACTTTACTGTTTCCAAGTAAGGCGATATTTCCCCCATGGTTGGGTATATTTTCATGAAAGATTGGAAACGAAAGACACTGCTTGCATGACAGTGGCACTTGTTTACAACTATGACAGGAAGTTAAGGCAAGGCGACAGTTACATACACACACACATACGCAGACACCATGGTATTCTTTCAGTTTCCATCTCCCAAATCCATTCACAAGGCTTTGGTTGACTCAGGATTATAGTAGAAGACACTAGCCCAAGGTGCCACACAATGGGACTGAACTCAAAACCATGTGGTTGGGAAGTAAACTTTTAAGCACAAAACCATGCCTGCACCTACCATCTTTGTTCAAGCAATAAACATAAAACGTCAAAAGGTAATTAACAGGAGGAAATCAGTGCATTTGTTGTTTAGCTTCATGTCAGCCATGACCGAGCAGACTTATAATCAGGAATTCCATCCATGAACATCCATTTTATGTATCACAGATTATATTTTCCCCTCATCCCTTCATGGGGAAAGCAAATTGATAAAAAAAATTTAAAAATCCATGGTGAATGGTGGATTGTAGAAAACTGTAAGAATGTTGAACTGGATGTCTTGGAGAATTTGTTTCAGATTTTTGCATTCTTTGTTCAAATTCTGCTGTGATTAATTTGGATAGCAGACTGAATCTCCTGCCAAGTTTAATACCACCGCTTGCCACTTTGGGTGCCTTTAGTGGAGTCCTCTCCGTTGCAAGCATTTGGGTCAGGCCTCCAGTTTGAGGATACTTCCCCCACACCACCTCATTCAATCCCATGAACTCTGAGAAGTGTCATGGGCTGCTTCTCTCTTGATTCCTCACCATGCCTTTTCTGTAGCTTTCAACTTGCAACTGTACAAGAAAAACATCAATGGTTTGATTCTCACCAGTATCAGAGAATCCATAAAGGCTATGGCACAGTTCCTACCTCCAGATCAAAAGAAAATCTGTTGCAGTTCTTCAGAGCCATGATGGAAACACACATTTCCACAACCTCTACCAATTACCATCATCATAAGGATGGTAGAATAACGACGGGAGGTGGAGTGGCAGATATAGTAAGGAGCTTAAGACAAAATATCTCACAATTTTTGGTTAGATCCTTCTACACAATGTTTTCAAATTCCACTACAGCTGACTTTGCCTTTCATCTTTCCAGTGGGGTTAATAAAATAAAAACAAGTTAAGTACTAGAGAATTGTGATATGACCTATTACACTCTCCCCTAAAATGTGTGGCCCCTCAGTGATTGTTCTCACGGTGGTGAACGGAAGAACAGGCAGAGCATCAAACAACATGCAGTGGAGCACTGGGAAAGTCACTAGAACTGTAAACATAAAATAACAGTGTTAGGTAGGAGAGGTAGAACAACAAGCAAAATGCCTTGTATTATTTAGTCATCCCTTCCTTTAAATCCTGGCAAGGTTGACTTCAACGTCCATCCTTCCACAGTTGAAAAACTAGATACCATTCAAATACTGAGATTAGAATAATCAACTATTAGCTATCTCTCAAATCTGGGGCCTCTTCATAGTTCCATAGGCATTAAGAGGGTGAGCTGGGAGGTGCATGGTTAGAGTATTTGAGTCACGATTGTCAGGTCATATGTTCAATTCCTGGCAGTGAGTTGAGTCCTTGAGCAAGACACTTTATTTCATGCTGCTCCAGTCCACTCAGCCGGCCAAAATGAACAGTACCTGTAATTCAAAAGGGCCAGCCTTGTTGCATTCTATGTCTCCCCAAGAACTTGTTGCACTGAATCTCCCCGAGAACTACATTAAGGGTACGCGTGTCTGTGGAGTGCTCAGCCACTTGCATGTTAATTTCACAAGCAAGCTGTTCTATTGATCGGATTGACTGGAACACTTGTCGTAAACAATGGAGTAACAATCCAGCCAAGATTGTTACTGCACTGGGCAAAATACTTGGCAGCATTTGTTCTGACTTTACATTTTGAATTCAAATGCTGCTGAGGCCGACTTTGTCCATCCTCTGGGGCCAATAAAATTAGTACCAGTCAAGTACTGGAATCGATATGACTACTTCCTCCACTAAAACTTCAGGCCTTTTAATAGAAAGAATTATTACATTGATATTATATAGAGATTATGATATTGTCATCTCATCCAGAAGTTATCTATAGATCATACTCTCTGACATTCATGTAAATAATGTCAACCAGTATTGAGTTAAAAACAACTTATAAATGCAGGTTGTGTGCAGTGAAATGCACTCATATGCAATTGTATCACAATGCACTTGATGCAGTTCACATTTGAATTAAGAAAAGCAGAATGCATGTTTGAAGGATGGAATCTAGGGATATGCAAATACACTGCTTTTCAAAAATTGATTTTAACAATTCGAAAATTTTTCATAATTGCTATTGCCAGTACTGCAAGAATAATTTTCAAAAGAAATATATAAATAAAACCATCATAGGGCTAAAGATATCAACTGAAATATAAATATATACAAGCTACACAAATATAAAAAAACATATATCTCTGGAGCCATTTTTTAATTAACAGCATAGCCAAAGAAGAAAAAAAATTGCACAAAACTATCTTGTCCGCTTTGTCAAACAAACCTACCAAGCTGATTTTCCCTTTCTAATTGTCATTAGATTCAATGTAAATCAATTATTTAAGATATTATTTAATTGAAATTAAATTCATTTTTGTTGTGGTTGTTTAATATTTGTTTGCCCATCCCACTCTAGAATAAGCTGTTGGGAGAATTGTAACAAACCAAACGTGTTTAATATCACTGAAATAAAAAACAATATTCCACACAAAAGTAAATTAATAAATACAAACACACATACATACATATGAGAAAAGATAATGATAGCAACTGATGACAGTCATAATGATCATAGGCTAATTAATGAGAGAACTAAAACATAATAGCTGATTTTGATTAAATATATATATAGGTAGATAGATGGAGAACAGCAGTTTTGAAGAGGTCACAAAGTGAAAAACTTTACACAAAGTTTTAACTAAGACCTCAACCACATATTGGGAGCCAACCACTAACCCACTCCTACATGCCTGCTCCTAAGTCATGAGATAAAAGAACTTGATATCATCATCATCATTTAATGTCCACTTTTCCATGTTTGCATGGATCAGATGATGTTTATTGAGGCATATTTTCTATGTCTGGATGCTCTTCCTACCACCTGTTTCCAAGCAAGGTAATATTTCCCCATGACCAGACATGTTTTTCATCAAAGATCAGAAATGAACAACATCACTTGTATGATTAAGATGTTTATTTAGAACCATCACATGATGTCAAGGCAAAAATATACACAAACATGCAGACACTCAGACATACGTGTACAACAGGCTTCTTTCAGTTTCTGGTCACTGACAAACTTTAGTCAGCACAAGGCTATTGTAGAAGACACTTGCCCAAGGTGCTGCACCATGCAACTGAACCTGAGACCACATGGTTAGGAAGCAAACTTCTTAACCACACAGTCACATCTGTGCCTGTGAGACATGTAAAATACATGGGGTGTTCTATGAAGAGGTGGTGGCTTATACCTTCGTGAGATAATGAAGAGCAACATACATGACCTTTGTGAGGCCTCTGAGATAGGTTAGAATAAAGGGAGTAAGAAACAACTGGTGCGTTACTGTTGTTGTTTAGTTCCAGGTGAACACAAAACAAGCAGACGTATGACTGAATATGTTCCAGTCCTGGCTATCACATCTTTTTAGGGACATACTGGACAACATAATTTAATGTTTTCCATAATAGGGGTCAATTATATGTAGAACAGTGGTTCTCACCCAGGGTCCATATGGCCCCAGAGGGTTCATATAAAATTTCTGGGGGTCCATGTGATAAAATAGTAAATTGAGGATCCACAATAGTATTTTAAGGGCTCCTGAAAAAATTATGCTTTAAATGTATCTCGTATTGGTATGTATTGCAAGAAACAGCAGGGTTTCTTTCTCTAACATTTTACATAGTATTCAATATTAGAAAATCTGCCTCAATAAATTCTGTCTGATCCCATGCAAGTACATAAAAGTGGATGTTAACCAATGACGATGTTCATGTTGATGATGAAGAATGCTGTTTCGAGGTCACATGTAAAAAAAAAAAACTTAGAATGAAAAACAAGAGTTTCGACTAAACCCCACCCCTGCCCTAAAAGCTCTTACTCACAGACACATGTTTCTGTATCAACCAGCAGCTCAAATTAGTGCTTGCTCCCAACCTCTTGAGGTGAACTATGTCGGATATGGGACATGTTGTGAAACACATGTGGTGCAAATGACAATTTTACTGAAGTTGCCTGGGGACCACATCACAGACTCACAAGTGTGGCGGTGATGGTGATGGCAGTGTTAATATATGAGGTGCTAATGACAAGGTTACGCTGTTGCCAGGCAACCTCATAACATACTCTGGAGTAATGGATGTAATGGGTGGTGGTGATAATGTTAATACATGTGGTGCTAATGACAAAGTTGAGGTCATTGGCTAGCAACTAAATAAGAGACTGCAGGGTGTAGGGGTGATGGTGGTAGTAGTGACACTGTGTAACAGCTGTAACACAATGAATGGTAGTAACCATCTGACAGGGAGGGGCAATAAAATGAAATTCTAGTCATGCCCTTATTTATATGAACAGTTGGAGTACAACACAGGTCCCCCAACCCCTCCAGCCTAAGAGAAGACTCCAGGGAGTTTGAAGTATGACATTTCCATATTTTTCTCTTCTGAAAATAAATCTGTCTGAGAAAACTGGTTGATTTTTATTCAATAGTAGAATTATTAAAAGTATTTTATTGCTTGCTTCACCAACAGAATGGATTTAATATTGAACATGTTCCAAAAAGGTCGCAGCAGCACCAGGATCAGATGTTTTCATGTTCAAGTCTTGAAGAAACTAAATCTTTCCAGAGACCTGTGCTGCTTTAAGCAGTGCCTAGACATTTCTGAGGAATTACTTTTGAATTTCTTTGATTTAACACCTTCCATTCATTATTGGTGATTCATAAAAATGTTAAGAGTACCAAGTTAATTGATTAATGTTACTAACAATACTTTGAAATTAAGTCAAATACTACAGTTATATGTATTTGGATTGGGTCTGTATTCTACATTTCTTTCCATATGAGAATTTAATAAAAGAAAAAAAAGTTAACCATTTGCCCACCCTCTCATATTTTGCAACCACTCTCAATACCCTCTAATATCCGTCATCAATGCCATCTCTCTTGCTAATATCTGTCATCACTAAATACCTCTGATCTTCATCTCAGTCCTGGAACATTTCTCTCTCTCCCACTCTCCAAACCAGCACATCATCTCCCTATTTTCTGATTTATCTACAGGGTTATTCTACTATTGCTGCTCTCCATCCTTCTTGTACTACCACTTGCCACCTCTTCTTGTATGAGCTATTTCTTTGATCCTCTCTCCCAAACCAATGTTTACCATTGACCACATCTCCACCCATTTACATTCACTACATTCACCTCCACCCCACCATCTCTAACTACTTGCCACTCTCCTCTCTCACTCCAATGAACCTATCTACCCACACCTCCCCATATTAGTCTGCAATCTCTCAAACATACACCTTTTTGTATCTGGAGAGCATATTCTGATATATTATCACCAACATCTTTATCTGATTTCCAGCAAATATCACCCCCTCCTATATAATACCAGGTAGCCATGTATTTCTTCTGTAGCAAGATACCTGTCTTTCTACCATACTTGTGCCTCTCGATACCTGGCATAAAGCCACCTCCCCCTCCATTAGTACAGGTCTTTTACTGAAGTCTTCTGTCAATGTTCTTTTGGTTCCTGCATCACATGCATATTCATAAACACAAGGCACTGATTTGCATACGTATATATATATATATATATATATATATATATATATATATATATATATATATATATATATATATATATATATATATATATGCATGCACTCAGTTCTTTTTCTTGCAAGTTACTTGGTGACTTCAATGGTGCCAGTGTCATAAAAAAGAGAACCCAGTACACTCAACGGTTGGTGCTTGAGAAGAGCTTACAGCCACAGAATCACTTCAAAGCAGGCAATGGGGCTCAACACAGTCCTTCAGTTTATTGAATTCTGTTAAACCAGCCAACCCCATGCCAGCATAGAAGATAATATGCTAAATGAAGGTGGTAAAGATCATACAAAGTCCAGTAAACAACTTTCCAAAAGAAAGCTGTTTCTTAAACTTTTGATTGGTCATTTCTTACATGGGAGTGACAGTTGGTCAACAGTTTAACAATGGCAGATGAGGGGGCTTCTATATTTTTACTGCTTGACCCTCTTAAAATACAATCACATGGATTTGGGTTCAGTCACACTGCATGGCACCTCGAGAAAGTGTCTCCTGCTATAACCTTGAGCCAACCTAAGCCTTGTGAGTGGATTTGGTAGACGGAAACTGAAAGGAGCCTGGCGTGTGTGTGTCTTTTTTGGTCCCCACAACCTCTTGACAACTGGTGTTGGTGTGTTTATGTCCCTGTAACATATCAGTTTAGCAAAAGAGGCCAACAGAATAAATACCAGGCTTAAAAAAAAAGTACAGGGATTGGTTCAACAAAAAATTCTCAAAGGTAGTGCCCCAGCTTGGCCACAGTCTAATGACTGAAACAAGTAAAAGATGAAAGATAAAGATTGCATAATGCAGTTCAGAAAACACTAACCAAGACAGGTTAGTACCAGTTTGGACATTTTTGATGATGTCTTTTCTCAATCAGGAATAATCTGAAGCTTAACAGTTACAACAACCAGTGCCCAGGACTGCAAATAGGTACCATTAACAATGGATGTAATATAACTGCTTCATCATATACAGTCCTAGCAGGTATGTGGGTATTTTGAAAATACCTCATGGAGTGATGATTATGCCCTGCATAGTTACAAGCTGCCCTTTGGCAAGGGACATCACCCATTCAACCACCCCGTCAAGGATACAGCAAATTCACAGGACTGTGACATGGCAGATTGTAAAGAGGTAGTGGAAGAGCTCAACTGAGCTGATAACATTGATGCTGAGCAGAGGAATCCTAGAAGATCAATAGTCAGGATCACTAAGTTTTATCAAGAGAGCAACTGCAACACATCCACAGGGTGTCCATGGTTGTGTAATCAGCTAATGAAAGATTCACTTTGACTCAATCTCCCAATTCAAATTCATAATAATGGAATTGGATGGTGGCAAAGAATCATGGGAATCCGTGAACACACATATTGTCCTATGTTCAGCAATATGCTCTAACTCTGAATAAACTCACATCTTTCTTCATCCTTTTGGTACCAATCCACCCTAGACTGTCCCTGGTTCCATGACACAAACTGCCTGTTTTATGGTGATCTAAATTAAAATTCTATGCTAATCTGTTCCAAACACCAGCTTAATAATGACAAAGTTATTTTAGCATACTTCATTATTTTGAAATTTAATTGAAACAAAAGGCAGTATATTTCAAAAGAAATGTAACAAAAGGATTAAGTATATGTCTAAAAAATTGGATCTATATATTTCTCTTGTAACTGGAAAAAACCCCCACTGACTCTATATTCATGTTTTTTCATTTAATCTACTTGGTATTTCACTGTCTGTGAGATCCTTAGCCTCACAGTAACCCTGGATTGAACTGCAGATGACCTAGTTGTCACATATTTTAATTCATGTTCTCTACACACAGTTAGTTTGGTTGCAATATTGAACATTCTTTTAAATGGTTACTGTGACCTCTTTTTGTCTCCACCAGTATTCAAAACACCTACCCCTTACTGCTCTTATTGCTCTCAAGGTTACATCAAATACCACTATTCTATGTTGACAGATGACAGCTCATACCGTTGTCTATGATACACTTCCCTCAACTGCCACATCTATTCATTAATACAAACTTAATACTTACTTTTTCAGGATTTTATTTCTTGAATGCGGTTTGAATATTCATCTATTTTTTTACAAACTAGATTTTCACTTTTGGTACTAATGATCGTTTTGACTGGGTACAAGGCCAACTTGATTTTTTTATTTTACTTGTGTTAGTCATTGGACTGCAGCCATTCTAGAGCACTGCCTTGAAGGGCTTAATAAAAAAAATTGACCCCAGTGCTCATCTTTTTTTAAAGCCTGGTAGTTATTCTATCAGTGTCTTTTATTGAACTGCTAAGTTATGGAGATGTAAATAAACCAGCACCAGTTGCCAAGTGGTGATGGGGGACAAATACAAACACATAGATATATACATATAGTGCACAAGAGGCTTTTTTTCAGTTTCTGTTGACCAAATCCACACACTGGTTGGCTGGGGCTATAGAAGAAGACACTTGCCTAAAGCACCACGCAGTGGAACTGAACCTGGAACCATGTGGGTGGGAAGCAAACTTCTTACAATACAGCCTCACCTGTGTCTTTATGGGGAAAATTAAAATACAAAATCAACCGAAACATGTAACAGGTGCCTTAATTCATTGATTACAGAAAAAATTCATGGCTATAATTCATGGATGACAGATAAAATCAATTTTGAATGAGTTTTGGAATTATGAATAAAGACAACAGAAATCAAATAAACGTTTTTAGTTAGTTATTCAAAGCCATTTCTGTTACCTATTAAAACATTATTAAATTAAGCAATTATTGAATTTAATTAGTTGGAATGGTTAGATTTATAAAGAATATTATTCCTTAACCCTTTCATGACTATATTTCTGCTTATTTATTCCAATCAATATTAGAAAATAACAAAAAATTTTGAAGGATTTAGCTTAATAACTTTGTCCTTTAGACTAACAACTTGCAAGCTTTAGGTTTGAATCCACTTGATGCATTTTATTGTTATTCAGATGGGGCCTGTAATTCTACATATCTCTGGATATTTGACTCGTGTTTTGGACTAGACTATTATGTATAGATCCCAGATATCATTGGAATGTTTCTTTATATAAGACTGGACTCCTCCTATCCAGGGAAAATTTATAACTCATCCAGGAGCTATATACCCATCTTAACAGTGCCTTGGTTCCCCGAGAGACACTGTTGCTAGCTGTTATATAATGTTATATTAAGACATTTCATCCATGTCCATTCTATCTTGTTTCAGGAATAGTTTCTCCACAATCTTATTATTTAAACTGTCCTGTAATTTACAAGGGAGAATGGTACAATCTGAGGGGGATTTGACTATTATTTCCAGCAGTGAAGCAACCACATAAAGCCTCTGACCGTTATGAGGACATTACTGGTGACTCAGCTAACCTTACAATAAAACTATGGAAATGGTAGTGATACTTTGGACAAGGAATATTTCTTACTTGAGCCTGTTAGAGCCACTTACATGGTAGAATGATTAACACTATAAACAGTATTTAGTTGTTAAATAGTTTCTTCAAAAGTTGGAAGAAAGAAAGGAAAAAGAGGAGTAGGGTGAGAGAGAGAGAGAAAGAGGAAGTGAATGCAAGTGAGAAAGAGAGGAAAAAGGAAAAAAGTAAGAACAAATATGAAATGTGTGTGTGTGTGTGTGTGTGTGTGTGTGTGTGCATATATCAAGTGTATTCCAGAAGTTGTGAAACTTTCTTGAGGAGAGGCAGTTATAACTGTCCTAGATTATTGTAATTTTTGTATATCATTGCAACTAATAAGCTGACCTGCCAACTTCTTTTATTCCAGACTGAAGGAGATAGCTGTAACAGCACTATGAACACTCCTTACAAAACACTGCTTATCACAGTTGACTAGTTTGAAAAATGCAGTCAGGCATGAAGTCAATTTGAGAGCTCTCTGTACCATAAAGTTTTGTGTTAGACTGGGCAAAAATGTGACTTAAACTTATGAAATGCTTCAGACTGCTAATGGATTAACTTGTATAAGCTAAGCATCTGTTTTTTGCTGGCACAAGAGGCCAGACTAAGCAAGTCCATCAGGAAGCGATCTCCTCTTTCAAACAACAAGGGGCATCATCTACATCCACTGGGTTCCCTCTGGCCAGACAAAGAATACTTTGTGGAGGCTTTGAGTGAGTTCAGGAAGAGATTTCATTGCAAAAGGCTAGACCTTTTGCATCAGTCCAAAATTCCACCCTAACCCTAACCGACTACTTGACCGAGATGGGCATCAGAACTGTCCTTCACCGTCCCCACAGCCCAAACCTTGCCCACTGTGACTTTCGGTTGTTCCCAAGCTGAAGGAGATGACAGAGGTTGTGACATGGGTCCTGGTGACCTTCACTCTGGAGGACATTCATAGAGCCTTCAACAAGTGCGCTGATGTCAGAGGAGCCTATACACACACACACACACACACACACACACACACACACACACACACACACACACACATCTAAAAATGTTCATATACATGTATATTAGTCAGCATATTCATGTATATGCATGCCAGTCTATATAGTCTGATATAATCATGTTGATATTTGTATTTAAACTTACATCTATGTATACATGAACAATGCAAGGTATGCAAGGTGTAAAAATTCAAAAGTAGACTCTATACACACACACACACACACACACACACATACATATATATGCACTGGCATGCTAATGTATAAACCTGCAAGAATGAGTACGTATATATATATGTATGCAAATCAAAGTTGTGTGTTTATGAATATGCATGTGGTGTATGAACCAGAAGAACATTGACAAAAGACTTTCAGTATAAAAAAAAAAAACGATCTGTACTAAATTGTCTGTCCTTGTGGAAAGAGAGACAGAGAGAAATGTCAGTTAATATAGATCTCAGGTGAACAAACAATTTTAAAGTAACTTTTACTATGTCAACTACAACAGCCAGCTGGTCTCCAAGCTGACTCATCACAGTCTTTCTTTCTAACTTCAAATACTGCCTATGCCACCACCTCAACATTTATTTAAGCCTATGGCAGTAACAGCAACAATGACATTGTGTGCTTAAGATAAATATTTTAACTGGAAATAAATAAATTAAAATAGAGTGAAGACTTAGAACTGGAAAATAAACTTTTGTGGAGAATAAGTGGCTGTGAGATTAAGGTGTTCCCAAAATACAGATCACAAGTTTATGGTTTCAACTATTGTTGCAGATGTTACGATATGGCTGACACAGGCTGCTTTCATATGGTGACTTAGAAATAGCTGTCAAATATCCCTCAAATGATATTCTACTGTCTTGAAGGACAAAAATAAAGGAAGAAAACATTGGACAATGTATTCTAAGACACACTATGACTAAATAAAAATGGGAATGATTTCTGATCATAAGTCTGTTTGTTCAAGGCTGACCTGGGGCTAAACAACAATAACAGTTAAAGCCTACCATTCAGTATTACAAAAACAACAACAACAAAAAGCATGTCCAAACTAGGTTTAATCTTCTTTGTTACATGACAACATATTTACATCATTAAATATTTGATGTCTAATTAGCATAGGTTATCTATAGTCACAGTCATAAATCATCCCATTTAGTAATTAGAAACATACCAAACAAAGGCAGTGAGCTGGCAGAAGCGTCAACACGCAGGGCAAAATGCTTAGTGGTATTTCGTCTGCCGCTATGTTCTGAGCTCAAATTCCACTGAGGTTGACTTTGCCTTTCATCCTTTCGGGGTCGATAAATTAAGTACCAGTTACGCACTGCGGTCAATGTAATCGACTTAATCCCTTTGTCTGTCCTTGTTTGTCCCCTTTATGTTTAGCCCCTTGTGGGCAATAAAGAAATGAGAAACATACCAAACAAATGATAGAGCCTGTATGTAGTTGTTAAACCTGCTAGAATTAGTAACCAAACAGTCCTCAAATCACATTCATGTCAACTTGATCAGTATTGAACTGGGGCTAAAAACACCATCATGACTACCACCATTATGGGCCTACAAACCAATGACATCAAAATTATCTTTAAATGGAATCTTAACATATTAGTAATTCTTTAACCCTTTAACATTTAAACTGGTCATAACCAGCCCAAATATTCTTCCTGTTTTATGTGCAAACCATCCAGATCTGGCCTCTCACACCTACCATACAAAATAATTCTAAAAATAAACAATCACAACAAAATCTCAAAACTCCAACACAATGCATGATTAACCCTTCAGCATTCAGATTACTCTGTCAAATGTAATACTTATTTATTTACAGTTTTCAATTAATCATGCATTATATATATTTAAAATGACATTGTAGGGTAGGTGTAAGAAGCTGGATCTGGTTTATTTGAACATAAAAAAGATAGAATATTTGAGGTGCATCTTTATAAGGAACAAATAGCCACCACTCAACTGTGAAGTGGAAGACAAACTGACCATCCATTTGAGGTCACTCAAATATGAAGTGGGAAGAATACTGACCATCCATCAAGGGTGGATGGCCTCATAAGGTAAGCAAGTCACCGTTTCAGTATGGAATAGGATAGATGCTGACCACTCTTCAATGCTGCTTATGACAGCCCATCAAAGGTGACGACAGCATCAATCCAAGACATTCACCCTTCTCTCCCTCCAGCATATTGTTTCTCATGGGAGCATACATGGCTGACAAAACTGATACTAGATAGGCAGATCTTGTGGTACCAAAGCACTGAAAGTGACCCTGAACAACAGCCACAGGAGGTTGACAATGATGTCTCGTCCTCTCTTCAAGCAGTCTCCTGAGCTTGGTTTCAGTTTTATCTAAAAAGGACAGAGTAATATCAAAACCGAAATTTATAATATATCTCTTCACTCAAGACTGAGTGGCTTATAGTTGGATGTCCTTTTATAAAATTAACTATAAATTTCAAATGGTGAACTGATGCCAATTTTTTGGCTTGGTAAACCAAAAACAAAATTAATGAAATATTTTGCCTCAAAGGAAAACTGGAGACTTAACCAGTGTTTATATCAAAATTAAAATCTGTCAAAAATCTCATTATAGAAGTTGAATGATATCCAAAAGATTTCAGTTGGTCAACATCAGCAAAGTATAATGAGATGAAGAAGCCAGAATGTGGTCACTTGATCTGCTAGAAATAGAAGATAAATCTCCCTCAAATCACATTCTATTCTCTCATAGAAAGGAGAAACGCATTGGATAAAGGAATCCTAGATACACTGTTTCTGAATAAATGACAAGAAATCTGCACCAAGAATTGTTTTGAAGTGGTAAAGATGTGTTGTCTTTAACTGCACACACTAGGAACACAAGTGACTGCTCCTATCATCATCACCTAACATGCATATTTCCATGCTTGCAAGGGTCAGATAGAATTTATTGAGGCAGATTTTCTATGTCAAGAGGCTCTTCCTATCACCAACCCTCACCTGTTTCTAAGCAAGATAATATTTTCTCAAAGCTAAACATGTTTTCCATGGAAGGGTGGAAGTGAACAACCTTGTCTGCATGGTGATGATGCTCTTTTACAATCATTACATGATGGTTGTAAATGATGTCTAGACTAGGGTACATACATACACATACACACATGAAGGGCTTCCATGCAGTTTCTACCAAATCCACTCACAAGGCTTTGGTTGACCTGGAGCTACAGTAGATGACACTTCCTCAAGGTACCCTACAGTGGGACTGAACCCAAAATTACATGATTGAAAAGCATGCTTCTTAACGCTGTAGCATTCAGATTATTCTGTCAAATGCAACACTTCTTTAGTCACATTGTTTTGCGTTTATCCTGCATCATCTTGTAGCCTGGAGATTTAGACTAACATTGTAGGGTCGGTGTGAGAGGCTGGATTTGGCCATAAAACATGAAGAATATTTTGGCCAGATGTGGCTGGTTTAAATGCTAAAGGGTTAAGCTCACAGCTATGCCTGTGCCTATGTCTAAAGATAATTTTCAGAACAATGCCACATGTGGGTTGTGGCGAATTGCTAGATACCACATACATATTAAGGTCATTATTCTGTACTGAAATAGGTCTTTGAGTCAACCCACATAACTCACAATGCAGAGAAATTCACTGCACCAGCCTGGATATCAGGAAAGTAAAAAGGCAAAACAAATATTGAAAAGTATTTTGTCCAACACTTTAACTACTCTGCCAGTCCATTAGGTTGGTACTTATTTCATTGATTCTGAAAGAATGAAAAGACTGGTCTTATTTCAAAGTTAACCTTAGTAGAATTTGAACTAAAAAAAAAAAGAGCTGCAAAAAAAAAAAAAAAAAAGAAAAGAAAAAAAAAAAAGAAAAGAAAAAAAAAAAACTAAGGCATTTTGTCCAATGCTCTCATAATTTCACTAACCACTGCCTGAGACTACTACTTTATTTTATTGAACCCTCAAAAGTTGGTCTTAAAGTGATTAGAACTGAGAAATGCAAAGAGCTAGAATAAATACTGTAAAGCATTTTGTTTGACACGCTACCATTTCGACAACTATTATAAGAAAGAAGTTATACAACACTATTATGTGAGAAGCAGATATGATACAAACTGTAGATATATTGCTAATGAAATCATAATCATATATGTGAGTGTGTATATGTGTGTGTGTATATGTATATATATATATATATATATATATATATATATATATATGAAAGAGAGAGACTATAATATTAAGGATAATTCTAGAATAAGGTCAGGACTCTTATTGACATTTTTTATGACAAATAGCATTACGTCCCCAGACATTGGACGGATGAATGATAATGTTTTACATAAATCAATAAAAAAGGTCAGCAAGTTCAAAATCAGTTTGAAAATGCCAAAACCATACACAAAGCGTAAGAATGATTTGCTGAGGCCTGATATGACAATAGATTCTTACAAGTTTAAAATTGGTTTCTAAAACGCATAAAATCAGAAAAGATTATAACCTAAATTTATAAAGAGAAAATGAGAATTTCTGAAATCATATTTTAAAAATATATTTAGAAAGGATTGAGTTTATGTCCTATCTTTTATCTTTTACTTGTTTCAGTAAGACTGTGGCCATGCTGGGGCACCACCTCGAAGAATTTTTTGAAAAATGAATTGACCCCAGTACTTATTTCTTTTTAAGCCTGGCTTTTTCTATCATCTCCTTTTTGCCAAACTGCTGAGTTACAAGGACATTAACACAGCAAAACCAAATTGTCAAGTGGTGGTGGTGGTGGACACACACACACACACACACACACACATATATATATATATACACACACACGATGGGCTTCTTTCAGTTTCCATTTACCAAGACTATAACAGAAGACACTTTCCCAAGGTGCCACATAGTGTGACTGAACCCAGAACCATGTGGTTGGGAAACAAACTTCTTACCAAACAGCCAAGCCTGTGCCTGTTTATATTTTTAACTGTATGGACTTTTTAAATACTGTTTGACTCCCGCTATATATCAACTGAGCTTCAAAAGATATCAATTCATATATTTAAAGGGAAATAACTGCACTGCTATCAACGTGATTGGAGACCAATTTATGATATAGAACACAGAATAAATATAAAAAGAAACATGACAAGTAGGCACATAGGTACAGACAGAACATTTAAGAGAGAGAGAGAGAGAGAGTGCATGCGATTATTTTATTTTTTGTTTTTCTATGTCACCTTGAGTTAAAAGAATGCATATTATCGAGGCACTGTTTTACAGCCAGATGCTCCTCTTGATACTAGAACAGACTAGCAAACATTTCAAATAGACCCACTTGTACACACACACAGAGAATGGGCTTCTGAACTGTTTCTATCTACCAAATTTACTCACAGAGCATTGGTTGACTAGTTAATAAATTGTACGGTATACACCTGGTAATTTACCAGTAAAGCACATTCACTTTCTCAGTGTTCATTGGATAATTGATTAATGAGAGAGATGGAAGATTTGAGAATGTTTATTGATTACTACAATCATTTCAACCCCTCTAGCATCGATCCCTCATGAGTAGGATACTGAACATTTGGTTTAGGTGTTCTCCTCCAGTGATAACACGTGTGTGTGTGTGTGTGTGTGTGTGTGTGTGTGTGTGTGTGTGTGTGTGTGTGTTGATAGAGAGAGAGAGAAAGAGAGGTGATACTGTATACCTATAAGAACTCCTCCTCACTGCTTCACCCCAAACAATTTCCTGTCTCAACCACACCAACTGATCATATCAGTGCAATAGGACAGTTGGATCAGGGAGGTCAAAATGTACGATCACAGTCTTTTTAAGTGTGACTCACAGTCTTTTTAAGTGTGACTCACAGTCTTTTTAAGTGTGACTCACAGTCTTTTTAAGTGTGACTAGTACATTTCAGAATATTACATTTCACAGAAACAAATCAGAATCATGTCATGGGAAAAGATCTGTTGCAAACCTATAAAATCCATGCCAATACAGAGAAAAATGTTAAATGACAATGATGGTAATCATGATGAATACAGTGATATTGTCAATTAGTCTGAGATGCCTTCAGTTTCATAGTCTTAGAAGAAGCATAACAGGTGTCGGCTAAGATAGACAAAGCAGGTTCTAGACCAGCCAGTGGTGAGGACATGACACATTGATGGTTAAGAAAACAAAGAACAAATGTCAAATGATTTGGTTACTGACTAGAATAAGATGTCGGCTAAGAGAAACCTGAACTGGAAGTAGTCTGCTTCTCTCAAAGACCTGGTGTTGACATGGAAACTATTTAGAGACATCCGGTGGGGATAAAAGGGTGAGAGAGAAAGAAGATGTGTCATGCAACTGGTGTGAAGGTGAGAAAAAGATTTGACAGACAGCAATGGCAGTGAATTGGTTGATGGTGGTGGTGGTGGTGGTAGAGGAAAACAAAGTGATGGAGGAGGAAGAAAGTAATGGCTGTTCTTGAAATCTCTGTTGTTTAGCTTCACGTTAAGGCCTTATTGAATAGGCAGCCAATCAAAGGCATCCTAACAGTGAGAATGCAATCTATTCTTTATTAAACCATGTGCAATGTATAAAGAACACTAACCAATGTACACTTCTACATATAATCTGTAGGGTGAGATATAGAGAGGTTTAGCTGTTATTTCTAGCGAGTTGAGAGAGCAAACAAGTTTCCTAACATCTTTTTTTTTCTGACTCCTGCAGTCCTACAGATGGAATAAGGCAAACTGTAATAGCAGCAGTAACAAACATCCAAGCAGACCAAGTTGTGTGTGTGTGTGTGTGTGTGTGTGTGTGTGTGTGTGTGTGTGTGTGTGTGTGTGTGTGCGCGTGTGCACGCACATGCGTTTGTGTGTATACACACACACACACACATATATATATACTTACATATATATATATATATATATATATATATATATATATATATATATACACATTCATACATACATACATACATACAAACTTGCATGCACATATATTATTAATTTCAGGCCTTGTGTCTATAGTTGAAAAGGATTTGAGAATGACCCGAAACCATATGCTTAGCAAAGCAAGCTTCTTAACCATACAGCCATCCTAAGGAATAATTTACAGCTATTAACAGTCGCTGTTTAACCTCCAGACTAATCTTGAGTAAGCAAACCTATGAAGAGAGGTGTTCCAACCATGCCCATTCTGACATTTTAGGATGATGCAGAATTACCTAACATGTCCTTCTTTACTGAAAATGGTAGACTGCAATAAGGGAAATTTTGGCAGCACAGGTTCTATCTCAAGTAAATGCAGATATAAACCACATCATTCACTCTGTACCTAATTATGCAAATATCTGAATCCTCACAAACCATCCAACTATAGAGTGAAGAAGGAACTGCACAAGTCAACTTATATTTCAGTTCAATTTCTACTGTTGTTCTATTGGGTTTCATGATAAAAAGGGTAAAGACTCCCTTTGATTATGAATGAGCAAGGGATTGCATCTAGGATGTTCCCCTCCAAGGCACAAGTCTGGGCAAGGTTGTTTATGGAAGACCAGCAGTTGCACATGCATACCAGCCTTCCTTCTCCAACACCACCGATGTTATCCAAGGGAAAGGTAAAGGCCAATACAGCTTGGCACCAGTGATGTCGCAACTCATTTCTAGTCCAGGAATCGAATTTACTACTTCATGATTGTAAGCCCAACACTCTAACCACTGAGCCATGCACCTTCACACATGAGAGAACACTATATATTACATTGCCTAAGTCCATCTTACATAACCATTTTTTACTTATAGACCCCTTTGATTCCTATTTTATTCAGATGAATCCTCATAGCCATTTAATGTTTAAAAAATACTATTATATTTTTATAATTAAATATTATTAGGTATTATTTATAAAAAACAATTGTTAAAATATTTTGAGTATTGTAGATGTATAATCAATTTATTGTAGATAAATTTCAACAACAAAATTTTATATGGACCACCAAGGGCCATGTGGACCCTATTTGAGAACTACTGATCTAACAGTTATCAGACATAGACTGACAATATATAATGGTTCAAGGTTCATCTCTCTTTTGCATTCCACCATAAAAGTGAAGCAAAGCAGTTGCTCTTTGGTAACCTTTAGTTATAGGAAAACATTACATGATCCAACAATGCCAAAGTGAGAGCACAAGAGAATAGTTCATTCATTTTAGAGTAATTTGGGAACTTACATTGATATACATCAACAAAAGCTACACAAACAAATACATGCATATACACATACACACATGCAATGAGCTTCCACAAAGTTCCCATCTACCGAATTCCACTCTCAAGGCATTAACCAACTTGAGGCTATAGTGAAAAACACTGCCCAAGGTATCATACAGTAGAACTGAACCCGGAACTGAATAATTGCAAACTGTACTTAACACAGCCATACCTCATTCTAACACTGTTACAAATTCTGCCACAAGGGTAGCCATTTTGGGGGAGGGGATGTGTCGATTACATTAACTCCAGTGTTCAACTGGTACTTAATTTATTGACCCCGAAAGGATGAGAGGCAAAGTCAACCTCAGTGGAATTTGAACTCAGAATGTAGCAACAGGTGAAATACCACTAAGCATTTAGCCTGGTGTGCTAATAAGTCTGCTAGCTCACTGTCTTAATAATAATAATGGTTATAAATTCTGCCACAAGGGCAGCTTGGGGAGGTGGGGATGGATCAATTACACCAACTCCAGTGTTCAACTGATACTTATTTTATCAAAACTGAAAAGACAAAAGGTAAAGTTGATCTCAGCAAAATACTGCTAAGCATTTAACCCAGTGTGCTCATAATAATAATAATAATAATAATAATAATCCTTTCTACTAAAGACACAAGGCCTGACATTTTGGAGGAGGGGACTAGTCAATTACAATGAGCTTAGTGTTTCACAGGTACTTAATTTATTAACCCCTTGACCCTGGAAGCATTTGAATTCAGAATGCAAAGTCAGATGAAATACCATTAAGTATTTTACCTGGTATGCTAATGGTCCTGCCAGCTCCCCACCTTAATAATAATAATAAATGACACCAGGCAGTGTCTCATGACTTCTGATCTTAACTGATTGGAAGTGCTATCATGTACAAGTTTTGTCTTGGTGTAAATGATGGGCTGCAGCAAGTATTCTGCTCAATACCACAGATTTACTTGTCAGTTGCTTGACCATAGCCAGTTGAGCATGTCCCTTAGTGGCTGACTCTATGTGCATCTCTGATCATGAGCAGAAGCAGTGGGTGAGTATCACAGTCATGTGTTGAAAGGAATTCTTTGAGGTGTGAATAATTCACCTCTGGAAATATGGGTATTTCATTCATTGTCCTTAAACAACCCTTATTCAAGGACCTTTTGAGCAGGACGAGCTACTCAACCTGAAGAAAATTTGAACTGGGCCCCACCTGCAAGGTCATGCACTGTTTATCTTGATATGAAATCACCATGTTGCGCACATATGGTTGTGATGTATGTGCCTGGTGTACCTTTATGAGATGGGTGGTCATGATGGGTACATTGAGTTTGGTATATTTGTACCCCAATGTTACTTTGATGGCTCTCTCACTCAATAATAATAATAATAATAATAATAATAATAATAATAATAATCCTTTCTACTAAAGGCACAAGGCCTGAAATTTGGTGGGGGTTGTACTAGTCAATTACATCGACCTTGGTGTTTCACTGGTACTTAATTTATTGACCCTGAAAGGATGAAAGGCAAAGTCGACCTTGTCAGGAATTTGAACTTGGAACGTTGCAATGGGCGAAATACCACTAAGCGTTTTGCCCAGCGTGCTAACGATTCTCCAGCTTGCTATTTTAACAACAGCAACAATAATAAATTGAAAAGAAAAAAGTAACCCAAGACCAACTTAGAAAAGTTTACTGAAATTATACTTCAAGAAATTAGAGAGATGATCTTTTTTACAAATCCCTATTATAAATAAAATAAATAAATGCACCCTTTTAAAGCCTAGCCAGGCTCATGGGCCCAGTTTCCTGGTTTCTATGGTGTATGTATTCCCCAGCTGGACGGGACGCCAGTCCATCACAGCGTTACTTCTTTTTGCCAGCTGAGTGGACTGGAGCAACATGAAATGAAGTGTTTTGCTCAAGAACACAATATGTCGCCTGGTCCAGAAATCGAAACCACACTCTTAGGATCATGATGCTGACACCCTAACCACTAAGCCATGTGCCTCCACACAAATTCCTATTGTAGCAGACATAAAACAGCCCAATAAGGGGTTATTTTAAAAAAGAGTATTGTATGACAATAAAATTGTCAGGTAGTGGATGTAAAGCATGTGTTGTAAATACAAGAGGGAAAGGAATGAGTTGTTCTAATATGGCTCTCAATCTTTTGTACCTCAATTGCATCAACTAGTACCTTCTATATTATATTTTTATGAAAATTACTAAAAAAAGACAAAGATTTATGTAATGAAATTATTTTGAACCTTAGCACACAGCAACTGACTGGTAACACAATGTGTCAATTTATGAGATTTACAAGTCTGTATAGTGAGTGATGTGGTGAGTGTGTGTATGTGGTCTGATCAATTAGTATCAGGACTATTGCCATAGTAACAAAGGTAAAGCATGCAGAGTGAAACCGCTTGGCACAGATTGACCTTGAACTCTGCTGAACATGTGCACTAAGTTTTAATGTTCTAGCTCACTTTCGCTGTTTACAGCAGTGCTTGGAAGGAAGGTGTGTAGCATGTGATTGTTGCATTGACCATGATAGAGAAAGTTGAGCAGAGAATCTGCATCAGATTTTGCCAAAAGCTTGGTGATACCTGCTCAGAGGCCTATGCAAAGTTTTCATTGTTCTCGACACAATCAATGATCTTGTGCAACTGAAACTTGAGTGTCTTTTTGGTCAGCTGAAAGCAGTTTTTGTACAAACTTGGCAGATACATGTCTCATACCTAAATCTTCAGTGATAACGGACTGAACTGAACCATAACTAATCTGCACATCTTCTGATAAATCAAGGATGCTGATTCGATGATTTCCTCTCACAGTTGCATGAACATCTGTGATGCTTTTCTTAGTTCTGCTGGTTGCGGGATCTCCCAGAACATTTGTCAATATCAACATTTTTCAGCCATCTTGGAAACCTCTGAACCACTCGTACGCTTGTGTGTGGCTCATACACTTTGTACAACTTTGTACAGGCCTCTGATCAGGTGTCACCATGACAACTTCCTGTCATGGTCAATGCAATGATCACACGCTACAGACCTTCCTTCCAAGCACTGCTGTAAACAGCAGAAGTTAGCTAGAATGTTAAAACTTAGCGTGTGCACAGCAGAGGTCAAGGTCAATTTGTGCCAAGTGGCTTCACTGTGCATGCTTTAGCTTCATCACTAAGGCAACAATCCGGATACTTATTGATCAAACCTCATGTAAGTATGTGTGTGGGGGTTTGTGTGTGTGTGGGAGGTGTCTAAGCTGATTTACTGGATTTACAATGTTAACTCTTTAGCATTTAAACTGACCGTATCAGGCCCATATATTCAATCAGTTTAATGATCAAATTGACCAGATCTGCCCCATCACACATATCCTGCAATGTCATTCTAAATCTAAACTGTTACATCATTGAAATCTTGAAGCAACAAGATAATGCATGATTAATTCAAAACAATGTGAATGAATTAACATTACACTTGAAAGAATAATGTGAATGCTAAAAGGCTTAATTTATGAGACATTGAGCACAAGTGACTTTAGAAAGATGTTAGCAGGTGTGTATTTTGATGGAATGGTTACATGAATATAGAGCTAATCTAAGTCAATTGGTAAATGCTTGGGGAAAGGTACAAATTGTACTTGAAGGTGGTGGTGGTTGTGGTAGTGGTACAGGCACTCAGAAGACAGATGAGGTGAAAAAGAGAAGAAGAATTAAGGTAACAAACCTGAAAGGATGTTGTCTTCTCACTGCTGAACATACATGATTGAAATGTATGGCGAGGTGTTGTATTGCAAATGCATCAAGCTCATGTCAGAATGGAAACCAATAATAACAATGAAAACTGAAGGTTTAAAGAGATGTTTAGTTGTAGCTAGACTCCAGGAAGAGGAGTCTGACAGTGAAAATGAAAACGTGATAATGTTGGTGTTGAGAAACAAAGAGTAAAGAATGTTTCACTCCATGGGTAATGTGAGCTTGGAAGAGGAACTGAATGAGAGAGAGAGAGACAGAGAGAGAGAGAGAGAGAGAGAGAGAGAAAGAGGGGGAGAAAGAGAAAATTGGGGTGATGACTAAGAATTGAAAAAAAAAAAATTGGAAGAGGAGAGAAGCAGAGAGGAAGGACTGTATAGGTAAATGAGAGGGGAAATAATATGGTGATAGGGAAGAAGAGGTAATTTTGAAGTGTTAGTTAATTGTGCTAATGATTAAATTCTTTTATCTCTTCTAATTAACTGTATCAATTTGTGCTGACAACATCATATCTCAGCAGATTACCCAAGTTAAGGCAATGCTAGGCTTAATTGTTGGTAAAAGGTTTCTAAAATAATTATCGTGGTGAGGTCAAGCATCAAAGTGTGAATTTATTGTAGACTGGGGATGGAAAAGTTAAAATATCTCAGCGTTTTAATGATGCTGGGTACATCATTTCACTGGTGAGCTGGATGTTAGATAAATTGGGCAAAATGCATGATAAAAACTAGAGACATAAATAAATGAACGTATATTTGGTTAGTTCCTATTTTGTACGATAAGATTACACAACCATTATAACTAAAGATAGCAGTCATGACAAAATCTTTCACTAATAAGAAATACCTTATAGGCAATGTGTTCTATGAAAGCTTCACATTGAAATAATCCTTCTTTTCTTCTTTGTGTAATAGTGTTATTCTGAGATAAACTCAACCATTAGACAACAGAAACAACATTATTATTACTATTATTATTATTCATCCTGATTAATCAACTTTTGTTCAAATTGGAAAAGAAGAAAAAAATATTCCTTAGAGTTAGGTTACTTTATAAGAAGAAAATTATTTATAAAAAGAAGATTATAAATTTGAAGAGCAAGTGTGTGTGTGTGTGTGTGTGTGTGTGTGTGCGTGTGTGTGTGTGCATGGGTTATCAGCAGATTGAGCAGCATGCAAAATATTTGAGAGGGAAAAATAAAGTAAAGAGCTGTACAAAGTTTGATATTCAACATTTCAACTGACTTTGACAATAGGCATGACTAGGGTGAACTTCAATCAGGATTTTGAAACAAATATCTGATTTCAGTGGAAAAGAAAGAAATACAGAAGTATTGTTAGATCAAATAATATATAAAACTTAAAGCTTCATGATATATTCACCCAACCAAACCCTCTTTTTTTCTGAAAAAGAAACAAAATAGAACACAAAAAATATGATTCCTGTACTGAATAAAGACATCATGAGATAAAATAAGCATTAATTTGCTCGTATTATTCCTGAGATATATTTCCTTTCAAAAATAACAATATTGTTAGACTGAGAGAAGCAGAAGGAAAGAAAGAAAAGAAAACAGAAATTCTTTGTCATTCTCCAAATCTATAATTCTTTGTTCTTAATCTTTCCTATGAAACACTTTGGAACTGTCTGATTTGAGAGAGGAATATATGGACGTGTGTGTGTGTGTGTGTGTGCATGCACGCGTGCATATGTATATATGTATGTGTATGTATGTATATATATATATATATATATATATATATATATATATATACATACACACACACACACACTGCTACAGTGAAAGTACAGATAAAGAAACTATTGACTTTGATGTTTACTTACATCATCAGCAGTTATTCAGGGAACAGGTAAAAGAGGTTTGAAGTTAAAAAAAAAAAAACATAATAAAAGGTAACCAAAAATGTAAAACATGAAAAATTTCTCAAGTTGCACTCAGAAGCAGGACAATTCTTGTCCTAGTTAATCAAAGTATAGAAATAGGTACACAGACTTCTGGGAATAGTGCTCTATTCAAAGAATCAGATTCTTATCGTGCAGTAAAAATTTGTGAATCTAAAAATTGACTTCATATGCATTCAGCTCTGTTGGAGACAATTATTTATCAAAGTACACAGACTAATTCTGCTTTGAAATCTAAAAGAAGCTTCCACACTTACAACTCTCATGCACCAATGTGAAAGAGGCTTTCTTTATATAGTCACTCAACATGCTACAAGTTGCAACAAAATCTCTCTCAATTCACATCCTACCATCTTTAACCCTTTAGCATTCAGGTTATATTGACAAACATAATGCTTATTTATTCAAATTGGTTTGAATTAATCCTGCAGTATCTTGTTGCTTCAAGATTTCAATGATGTGTGTATTTTTAGAATGAAATTTGTACGGAAGGTGTAAGAGGTCAAATCTGGTCGCTTTAAACATAAAACATGTAGAACATTTGGGCCTGATGTGGCCGGTTTAAATACTAAAGGGTTAAAGATATGTAGGATAATGTAGTTCAACAGTTAGTCCCTCAGTCTGAAAAGAGTTCTGAAAGTTCCTCATAACAACTGAATGCATAGAAACCTAAACTTTAGGTTCTACCATTCTTACCTGAGCTGGAAACTGCTACAGTCAAAAGCATATCCTTATTCGTTTCAGTCATTGGACTGTGGCCATGCTGGAGCACTACTTTGCTAAATTTTAGTCAAACCAATCAATTCCAGTATTTGTTTTCCAAAGTCAGCGGTTTATCCAATCAGTTTCTTCAGCTGAACTGCCAAGTTACAGTGACACTTGCCCAAGGTGCCACAAAGAAAGGACTGAACCTGAAATCTTGAGGGTGGGGAGCAAGCTTCTTACCACACAGCCACATAAAGATGTATCCACATATCTTAACACTATTGTCTTATTCTCCTTTCTCCAGACATTTCATTACGCCTTTGCTTTAACTCATTCCCCTAACTTTGCAAAGTCAACAGGAGGAAGGGGAGAAAACCAATACATGGTCACTCACCAGGCTAGAAATAACAACCAAATATCTATCAAACCACATTTTACTGTCAGAAAAAGGAAAGACACATAGGATAATGTATTCCTAGATAACCCTAAAAAAACATGATGGCTATAGTCAGTATGTCTCTGGTTGTAGTTCTGCTCAATAAAGGTTATTTAAGGGCCAGATAATTATCTCTCCTCCACCACTATAACCACCATCACCACCAAAGGAATTCAAAATATATTCCAATGTGTGTGCATATGTATACAAATGGCACTGTGTTGTTGCGGTTATTATGAAGCATTAGGTCATTCTTATTTGAACAAGGGAAATCCAGTTGTGAACTACTCAACTTTTTAGATATCATCAATGTTTTCAAATGTAAACTTTATTTAATCTTATCCAGCCCAAATATTCAACCTATTTTATGTTCAAACCAGCCTGATCCAGCTTCTTACACCTACCCTACAATGTCATTCTAAAAATAAACAATGACATCATTGAAATCTGGAAGCTCCAAGATAATGCATGATTAATTCAAAACAAAGTGAATAAACAAGCATTATATTTGATAGAATAATCTGAATGCTAACGGATTAAAATGATTTGTATAATTTGAGGGTAATTTGGCTACATTTTCTAGTAAGCCAAATGACTAAGTAGAGGTTTCCTCATTACATGGTGCAATGTGCTAAAGAACTGCACTCTACAGTAAGGTGCACATTGTAGAAGAGTGCGGTATTGAGGTGCATTTTCTAATGAGGTACTTATTGTCCAGCATGCACCAGATAATCATGAACACAATTTTAGCAAGCCACAAGTGGAATAGAGGCAACTAATAAGAGGTTCCTCCAAAAGATCTCTGGAGTAACATTACTCGACAGACTGTGGAACTCAGAGATCAGGGAGTTCTGCAGGTTGAGCGACTACTTCTCAACAACAAGAGGTCATAGCTCCAGTACTATGACGTGATTAGGATGTCATAGGAAAGAATCGCAAGACAGATTCTTCAAGCTGAGCCAACTGGCTGTAGACCTAAGGATAGAAAAAGAACAAAATGGTTGGATAACAGCCAGAGTTTCAGTTGGTCATGCTTGGGAATCTAGACAGGAAATCTAGTGAGGGTTGCTTCACATCAGACCATTTGGAGGAAATAGCTGAGGACTCTATCCCTATGATCCTCCCGGGGATAGTAGGCAGAGAAGATGGATAGATGGATAACTGGAAGGCAATCTAGCAATCTTATACAAAGTTAATCCACATTAAGCGCAAACCTGGCTGTGTGGTAAGAAGTTTGCTTCTTAAACACATGGTTCTGGGTTCAGTCTCACTGTGTGACACCTTGGGTAAGTGTCTTCTACTATAGCCCTGGGCTGACCAAATCTTTGCGAGTGGATTTGGTAGACAGAAACTGAAAGAAGCCCATTATATACATGTGTGTGTGTCTGTCTGTCTGTCTGTCTGTCCACCACCACTGCTTGACAATCAGTGTTGGTTTGTTTGCATCCATGTAACTTAACAGTTCGGCAAAAGAGACTGATAGAATAAGTACCAGGCTTTAAAAAATAAGTTGATTAAAAATTCTTCAAAGTGGTGCCCCAGTATAGTCACAATCTAATGACCAAAACAAGTAAAAGAGAAAAGATTGCTCTGTAAGAAGCATAGGGCTGGTTTCTTGGTATATCTGGCATATACATTCCTCTATGGACAGGATGCCAGTCCATCGCAGGATTACTCATTTTTACAGTTGAGTGGACTGAAGCGACATGAAATGAAGTGTTTTGCTCAAGAACTCAATGCATTGCCTAGTCCAGGAATTGAAAATACAATCTTACAACCATGAGTCCAACATCCTAACCCACTAAACCCATGTGCCTCCACAATCTTATGTAAAGTACACCAAATTTTGTTTCCATTTCTGTTTCAGACGTACTGGCAGTACCAATGTGACAGACCCCAGTCTACAACAGGAAATGAAAAGACACAACATGCTTGTAGCTCTAGCAGGCAGCTGCAGCAACTTAGAGATAACCACCTGCTTCTTGAACACAACGAAATACTTCACCTTTCAAAGTCAAGAACATGTACAATATCACAACACAGTACCTCAAATGTGCCATACCACCTAGATAATGTATACCAGGTAAATGGAAATAAAATAAAAGAAAAATGCCTAACAAAAAAAAGTAGAAGAAAGAAATAGGTTTTCAGAAAAGTGATACACATGTTCAACTAGATATTTTCTTTGATTTGTTTCAGTCATTGAACTACAACCACGCTGGGGCACAACCTCAGTTTTAGTTGCACAAATTGACCCTAGTACTTACTTTTTTTAAAGTCTGATATCTAGTCTGTCAGTTTCTTTTGCTGAACTGCAAGGCTACAGGAGTAAACAAACACCTGATGTCAAGTGTGTGTGGGGGTGGGGAGGAGAACACATACACACGCACACACACACAGACGAGAGGCTTCCGCAAAGTTACCAGTGAGTAAATTCACTCACAAGGAATTGGTCAGCCCAACACTATAGTAAAAGACACTTGCCCATGTTGCTATGCAAAGAGACTGAACCTGAAACCACACAGTTGCAAAGTATGCTTGTTAACTACACAGCCAACCTACACTTTGATACATCTAAATCTTTGGCATTTGAACTGGCCATATCCAGCCCAAATATTCCACCTGTTTTATGCTCAAACTGGCCAGATCTGGCCTCTGACAAAGCAAACAATCACAGCATTGAAATCTTGAAACTTCAAGATAATGCCTGACTAATCAAAAGCAACAGGAATAAATAAGCAAACCATTTGATTGAGTAATCTGAATGCTAAAGGGTAAAAAAAAAGCCACAGTCTATAAAACCACTCTCAACCTCAGTGATGACCTTGAGGCTGTATGCTAGAATAACTTGGTTCTCATTCAAGTTACCTATCATATCCACAAGGGAAATCTTTGAATGAACCCCTGGTAAAGCTATTTGGTCTTTCTTTCAGCTACTTCCAAAAGGAATATGTCATCTGTGACTAGGAGAGAGAGAAACATTTTCAGCAATTAGGCATTGTCTGGATGGCCAAGTTTGTCCAGCAGATCGACTCAATCAGAGCTATTGCCAAGCAGCTCAAAGTGGAGGAGTCCACTTTATGATGCATACTGAATGAGGACATCATGTAAAAATCCTACATGAGAAGACAGCCCATGTGATCTAGTTGAAACAGAAACTGAGCAAGCTTGAGCACCCCAAGAAACTCAACATGGTCTGGTTCTTCACCGATGAGAACTTCAACCAGGACCAGAAGGTGACAAGGCGGATCAACAGATGGTTCTGTATGGACACCATGGAGGTACTCTTGATTACACACAAAGTTCCTGTTGTTTCTGATTGTGCTGAGTGTTGAGAGTAATTAGAGCCATGCCATACTGTCTCCCTTTTTTCCCCTACAAAGCTTCAGGGCCAGTGTCACTACCTTATATTGTGCAGAACACAATCGTCAAACCATGGATTTAAGAGTAGTTCAAAGAAGGCCATATGTGTTCCAGCAGAACCCTGCTCCCTACTACATGAGCCTCTCAATCCTGGAATAGCAATCTAAGAGGTTTTATGATCATGTGACAATACGTAGAATCACTGGACAGCTGAATCTGGAGCAGCACTGAGAGAAAGCTAAACTAGCAGCTCCACTATATAAAGGGTTTGCTGAAAACTGCCATTGTAGGTATGATGGATAACATGCAACAAGAATCACTCGATCCTGGTAGACAGTTACTTCCATGGCAGCATTGAGACCATTATAGAGACTGAGAGTGGTTTTATAAAATAAAACCAGATTGTTTAATGCATCTAGTTTAGCACGTTTCGTTTTTCTGAAAGTAATTTTGCTTTCAATTTAATATCTTTGTTTTTTCTTTTATTTTGTCTTCATTTACCTTATTTAGTAAGTAGAGTACATTCCAAAACCTTTGGTTTCAAAGCTCTTATAGAGTATTGATTTTTCTGAACCAGGGGTTGTCACCTCAGTCAAAACACTTTAAATTAAGCAAATCCTAAATTTATTTAAATTAAATGAAATTCAAGTACCTGTAGACTGAAATAAATTAGTGCACAGACAATCTGTGTCTGGAAAGTCAGTGTAGTGTCTGTATTATATTTTGATGTGGTACGTGTGATGGTGAGGTACTGTACATCAGGTATGGTATCTGATGTAGTGCAATATAGGTAACAGAACACTGTACAACATAGTGTGTTGTAGTTGGTATGACAGTGTAGTGTGACATAGCTGACGTATAGCATAGTGTAGCTGAGTGCAGCTAGCAAGGTGTGACACAGTGCAATTAATATAGTGGAGTGCAGCTGACTTAGCCCAGGATGGTGTTATGTGGTAAGTCATGGTTGAAGAACTGTTACGCAAGAGCAGAGGAAAAGAAACTTCTCAAAAACAATGTCTTATTCTACAGACTGACCGTAAGTCACGTAATGGGTCAGAAATATGTCTTTTGGACAAATGTACTGTCATGGAAGATGGGGAAAAGAATAAGTGATATAAGTATCTAAAGAAATGAGTGGTGAGTGAAAAGGGAAGAATGGTGTTGATGACGACGACTGGGTGTGTGGGAGTGATGAAGGAAAATCACGGGAATACAGAATACTTGTGAAACAGGCCAGAATTTTTTAAAAGCCAAAACCAATGTGAAATATTCGATCATTTTCGGCAATCTGAGACGTTTCTATACATGACAGACAAAAGTAATGTTCATCCACATACATCAAAGACATCCAGACATATGCACTCACACATTAGGTGCACACATGCACACAAACACATCTCCAGAATATTCAAGGTGTGTGCTGTTAGATGACAAATACGGTCTCCACTGAGTGTTACCCTACTACAGACAAGAAAAGGGAGAGAGAAAGAGAGAGAGAGAGAGAGAGAGAGAGAGAGAGAGAGAGAGAGAGAGAGTCACATCCTCCACATTGCTAAAACCGGCAACCGGTTCTGAAGACTAACTGAACAAACCATTTTCCATGCTGCTAAGTTCTCCGTCTTGACAGAGACAGGTAAAAATAGATAAACAAATAATTCCATACAAGTGTGTGGATGGAGGTAGGGAGAGAATCAAACCATTACACAACAGCAGCACACTACTGTGTGCGTATGTGTGTATGTGTCTGTATCTGAAATATGTTTATGTGTGTGTATATGTATGTCTGTGTCTGTAATGGCTTCTTACATATGCATGAACCCTGAGATTTTCCATTCTGCTTTTAGTTTTTTTTTTATTTAATAAATGTGGAATGTGTGATGTTCATGTATTTTAGAAGAGCGATTGGCAACGTACATACATTGAATCAGAGAAGCGGTTGTAAACGAGAATGGAAACCTACTTGAGAGGACGGTTCGCCGACAACTTACCACCGCAACAATAACAAGAATAACATTACCAACACTACAAATAAAAATAATAATGATAATGATGATCACTAAACTATCATTAATTTTAGCAGCAGCAGCAATAGTAGCAGGGTTGGTTGTTTGGGTCAAGCGGAAGGAGAGGCGCTCTCATCAACGAAATGAGAACATTCATTAAGTCAATTAAACATATATTCACCAATCTTAACCTCAAGTAAATACAAAAAAATTACTACAATAACGAATCGATGACGGAGATTCGGCGCGGTCGTTCGACCTGCTAACAAATAAAAAATTCTCTTCCTCAACCCTACTGGTCTAATAATTGGGAAGGACACCATAGATAATGTATTCTTAGATATAGAAAAGGACGGGATGGTCAAGGTTGGAACGCTTTTATTCACAGATCTGCTTAATCAGGGCCATCTGACAAAGGGCTAAACAAATACAACAGCGATAATAATAATAGTAAAATAATAAAGTAGGGAAGTGCGAGAAATGAACAGAAGACTGATAAAATTCCAAACGAAACATCAGACATCCAACCGAGGAGCTGAGTGATTCTTGGTTTGACCCAAGCAAAAATTTTGTCATCTGCAGAGCAGATGACAATTTTCTGCCAGTATCTTTCCATTGACCAAATCGGTTCACTTGAATATAAACAGCAAATATACATACATGCATTTATGTATATACCACACACAGCGAAATAAATACATATAAATATATAAATAATTATAGATTCGCCCGCACAGTTCTAATTATACATTCCTCGCCTGCAACCCGCTATAGCCGGATGCTACCACGAGTTGAAATGTTGTCCCACTACCCCTCCAAATATTACACACACACACACACACACAATCTAGACATTTTCAGCTACTACTTCAGCATGGCATGAGTGAAAAATGTTTCTCCTTCCAGTGTGGCCTTCACAGTCTAGTTGGAACGTGGCACACACACACACAAACATATAATACAAATTCCAAAAGCATTTTTTTCTCTCTATTATAACAGGCACAGTGGCGGGAGACTCGAAACTGTAGTTTCATAATAAAATAAAGGACGGGAGGGGTGTATGTATGTGTGTGTGTATATATATATATATATATATATATATATATCAATACACACACAAATATACAGAAGTGTATATCTATATATATATAATTATACACACACACTCATACATCTATACCTACATACACATACAAACACACACACATATACATATGTATACATGTTATGTATTGGTGTGATACGATATATTATATGCAAATAAGCACTGGATGATGGTACACGAGGAAAAAAACATGTACGAGTGGGTGGAAAGCAGGAGGATGGGGAATAATAAGTAGGTCCGATAAGGTGTGTGTGGTGGTGTGTATCAAGGTATGTGAGTATGTGTTTGTGAATTAAGATGCATATTCAGAGTGTGTGTGTGTGTAACGCTAAGGTGCGCGTGTTTATATAGCAGACAGAGAAGACTACCCCGGGGGGGAAAAAGAAATAAGCGAGTTTAGGAGCAAGCCTTAATATAAAGGGGGGGGGGTCCATTAATACGAAAAACCAATCCCCACTTCTGGAATATGTGTCGGCATTTTATGACTTAGCCGATCAGATCAACGAGATCGATCGATTTGACAGAAAAGCTACTTTTTTTTTAACAATCATCACTGTTATTATCATCACTACTACTACTACTACTACTACTAAGCACTATTACAACTACTAACTTTCAATCATAAATTCAAAAATACAAAATTATGTCTGTACACACACATATACACACTATATATATATACACACACGCATAATATGTAATATATGTATATCATATAAAATATATACATAATATAAAATAATAATAATAATAATAATATGTATGTATGTATGTATATTTCAAGCGAACACACAGCCATCAACAAGAAACATTTCAAAAACGATAAGAATAATATGAGATATATTACATACACACGTTGAACTGAAGACTGGTCGCTATTCCAAGTGGTGTGAACAGGAAATGCAATCGAAGTAGGGAAAGATAGTCGGGTGGGTGGGGTTGCAATGAGAGACGAGCGGACAGTCAGGCAGGACTAATTAGAAATTTTTGATTCTGGCAAGTGAATGAAGGGTTTGATGCCGGATCCAGGGATATATATATATATATATATATATATATATATATATATATATATATATATATATATATCACTGTTGGTGAGTGATGGTACTCAACACACGTTTTCTGGTGTGAACTGTTGTCGGTAATGTTTTAGTGGCCAGCGTAAGGCACTTGCCGGGCTGAAGTTAGCTCCCTTACAATCTGGCCTTAATTGTCACATTTACTCCTATATCCCCATCAATTGCACAGTAGTACACCGACGAAGTGAATACTCCACAACACCCCACAAACAACAGCCTCACACACAGCCAGAAATAAAACGATTTATTTCTTCAATGAGGCGATACGAAGGCGTACAGTTTAGGTGTTAACGTCACTTGAAAGAATGGAGACAAAACACGAGAGAGAGAGAGGGAGAGAGAGAGAGAGAGAGAGAGAGAGAGAGAGAGAGAGAGAGAGAGAGAGAGGAGAGAGAGAGAGAGGGGCTGGATTCAAAAATAAAAGAGCTTATCAACTTCATACCTGCATTTAGCAAGCCTTTAAATAATTAAATATTTCTGTCTTTAAAAGGCAATTTATTAAAGTTCTTGTAGGTGAAATGTCAGATAGGGGGAGGTGCATGACAAGGAGAATAACAACACAACTTAATATTGACACACGAATGGCAAAGGAGAGAGGAAAAGCTTTGAAAAGACACAAAGACAATTTTGTCATCAGCTAAGTATATTACTGGTAGTTATTTTATCGTCCCAGGAAGAATGAAAAGAAAGTCAACACCAGCATAGTTTGAACACAAGTGGAACCGATTTTCAAAAGTCTTTTGTACGACATATTACTACTTACTAACACTCTACTCTCATTAGTAATAAACCTTCCAACTAGAAACACAAAGCCTGCAATTTGGGGGGAGGGAGCAAGTCGGTTAGATCGACCCCCCAGTGCTCAACTGGTACTTCTTTCATCGAACCCGAAAAGATGAAAAGCAAAATCGGTAGAATTTGCACTCAGAAAGTAAAAGACGGACGAAATGCCATTAAACATTAATGATAATTCTAATTATGGCACAAGGCTGGCGATTTTGAAGGGAGGAGGTTAGTCGATTAACTCGACCCCAGTACCTGACTGATACTGTATTTTATCGACCCCGGAGGGATGAAAGGGAAAGTCGACTTCGGTGGGATTAATAAAGGGTTCTGATTTGAAGACTGACAATTTTTTGAGGGCAGGGATTTAATCGATACTATCGTCCCAAGTAACTTGACTAGTACTTTAATTTGTCGACCCCCGAACGCATGAAAAGCAAAGTTGACTTTGGTGGGATTTGAACTGAAAAAGTAAAGGACCGGAATAAATACCGCAAAGCATTTTACCGACGCTCAGACGATTCTGCCACCACAATGGACCAAGGTATAGGCGACAATAATTCTTTACATTGCTACATTGGTAAATAAGAGGGAGAAAATAATGATAAAGGTTTCAATTTTTAGTACAGGTTCAGTAAGGTTAGGGGGTGAGTCGATTATATCAACTCCAGTAATTGGCTGGTAGTTTATTTCATCGATCCCGAGGGAATGAAAATCAAAGTCGACCATGACAGAATTTGAAATTAGAACGTATGAAGGGACGAAATTCCGCTAAGCATTTTGTAAGGCATGTTAACTATTCTGCCAGGTCACCGCTTTCGAGGGAATAATAATAATAATAATAATAATAATAATAATAATAATAATAATAATAATAATAAAGAAATACCAGCCACTGCGAGACGAGATAGGAAAGTTATGGGGCATGAGGAAAGTAATGATGATACCGGTGGTAATTGGAGCATTAGGAGCAGTTTCCAAGTGCTTTGAAAAACATATTTAAGAATATTGGGTCAGGCTCGAGCTGAACCAGAAGACGGCAATGTTGGGTACAGCTCACATTCTAAGGAGAGTATTGTCTCTTTGAGTCACAGGAGAAGGCACTACTTGAAACGTTTCGGGATTTGTTGTTGCCTTCTTTCAGGTAAAGAATAACCGGTAATTAAGAACTATTCGAGAGTCTTTCAGAATAAAAACAATAATAATAATAATGGTTTCAAATTTTGGCACAAAGCCAAAAATTTCGAGGGAGTGGGTAAGTTGATTTAGAAACAAGTAAGTTCAATTGATATTTATTTTATCGAACCCTAAAGGATGAAATGCAAAGTCAACCCTGGCGGGATTCGAACTCAGATTGTAAGGTCGGAAGAAAAGCCGCTAAACGTTTTTGCACAGCGTGCTAACGATGTCGCCAGTTCGCCGATTTCGAGAGAACAATAAGAAATAATAAGAAATTGTTTCATCCACAAATTAAGAAGTGGAACTCCTATCTATGTGTGATCCTAATCATACCCCGTACTGTGACAGACTAGCTTGAGCAACTGTCACTCAGTTTTAGAAACAAGTTAATAAAGAAACCGCTTCAGTAGTGATTCACTGTTGATTAAGACATGGATTCGGAAACACTAACTAACCCACCCGCTAATTCTTTTATGTTCGCGCAGATTTATGGCTGGAGGAGAACAAAGACAGTGAGATCTGTTTGCTATTTTTTATAACTAGAGCGACAATTACAGCCGTTATGTCCTTCCATAACAGATTCCTTGTTTTCGCCACTTTCTAGGAGAGAACAAAGCTGTGTTCGATAAAATCAGAAGGAACAACAATAACAAAAAGAAGTGATATCTTCGTCAGTGAGTAATGTACAAGATAAAGAGATGGGAGAGAAAGGGGTGATGTCACGTATGAAGTTGTATTAATGATTTTTAGAAGGTAGAAGAGTGGCGGTAAAAAGAAATAAACGAGGTATGGGTGGGTGGGTGGGAGAATACGGAGAGGTTTGGATGAGTCACAGTATGGTGGTGGTGGTGGAGTAAATGGAGAGGGTGGTTGGGGAAAGGATCAATGCAAAAACATCGGCACCGGCTGACTGTCAGTCTTCTGTCTCGTATCAATGTTTACGTAGATTTGGACCAAAGTGAACCAGAAGGGACGGGCAGAAAAATCTAAAAGTGGCTAGTTACACCCACCTCATTCACTTGAGGCTGACAGAGAGAGACAACTAAGGAAAAAATAAGAAACAGTTTGTGTTACTCTGTCTGCTTCAGGGAAGGAAAGAGGGGAAAAGAGAAAAATTATAATTGACTAGAAGTTGAGAAAGCTAACAAGTCGAAACCAGGGATAAAAAGAAAAAACCAGCCTCCCTATGTGGTCCATAAAACGTGTGTGTGTGTGTGTGTGTGTGGTTAAGTTTGCTTCCCAACAACCATGGTTCCGGGTTCAGTCCTACTGCATGGCACCTTGGGCAAATGTCTAGCCCCGTCGAAACTGAAAGAAGTCCGTTTTGATGTGTGTATGTCTTTGTCGTGAGATCGCGCGGTAGTTGTGAGTGTGCACCGTTTCACAAATGGTGTCATTCGTTTCCAATATTCTGCAAAGACATGTCTAGCCATTGGGGAAACATTACCTGGCTTGGAAACAGGTGAGGATTGGCTGTAGGAAGGACATCTAGCCGTAGAAAATTTGTCTCCATAAACTCCGTCCGACGTATGCAAGCATGGAAAAATAGATGTTAAAAACGATCTTTATATATATATATAATATATAATGCACACACACATAACAGGCAGGGGGGGGGGCTGGTGAGAAAGTGGGTGGTTTGCAACAGAATGCACCTGGTTAAAAACACATGACGCACCAGGTGGCTATTTCAGTTGGTCGATTAAGTCCATATGCAATGCCCACGAGTATAAGATAGAATGGTCACACCTTCAGTCAAAATAGCGACGGGTGGTCGAACTACCACCTGGCTGCTGTTTTTTTTTTTCTTGTTCTCGTATGAAAAGCAAAGAACAAAATATCCCATCTCATCTTCCTTTCAATTATGGTACCATATGAAAAACGTCTGAGTACAAGCATGACTGCGTAATTAGGAAGCTCGCTTTGCAACCATGTGGTTTCGGATTCAGTGCCACTACGTAGCACCTTGGGCAAGCGGGTTCTACTATAGCCCCGGATAGACCAATGTCTTGCGAATGAATTTGGTAGACGGAAACTGGTGAAACCCGTCGTGTATGTCCCGAACCACCACCTGACAACCTCGTAACTTAGCAGTTCGGCAAAAGAGTAAGCACTAGACCTAGTGCTTATTAGAAGTACTAGGGTCAATTTATCCGACTAAACCATTCAATGTGGTGCCTCAGCATGGCCACAGCCCAATGACTAACAAGTAAAAGGTAAAAAAATACATGATCATCATAAATGTTGTCTCTTTTACGTTTCGGAGATCAAATGCACCAGAATTGAGGATTGGGAGAATAGTTAAGACTAAATGGTTTACAGTATTAAATACCAACACTTTTGAGTTCAAATTAAGCTTAGTTCAACTCTCATTCTTCCTGGGTCGATACAATAAAATACCAAATATTAGCATTAGACGTGAATGGAATGATAGAAGACTGCTCTTCATTTCTTCGGAGATGATACATATAAATAAACAAATAAAGTGTATATATAAGATGATCCAAACAAATAAACCTTCGTCCATTCCCTTCAAATATTTGATCTTGCAACACTGAAGTGACTGCTATATTTCATTTCGCCTATACGTCAAATCCACTTCCCTTTTTACAGGACAAGGCATACATATCCGGCAAATTATAGCGACGGTGACATGATCTATCGATTACCAAGAGAATGAAGAGCAACTTCGATTTGAACTCTCAACACACGATTTGTATTGATTATAAAGTATAGTTTTGTCTGACAATAAACCCCCCACGTAAGAATCGAGTCAATGTAATCACTTGAATGCTAGAAATAGAAGCCAAATCTCCTTCAAATCAACCACTATAGACTCAAAATAAAGACAATATACAAGCAACTAGGGAGATCTAGAAATCGCGGTCAAATCCATTCGACTATCGTCTTAAATGAAGACATTCTTGGGCAATGCAATTATATAGAGACGAGATAGTCACGGTTGAAACGCCTTCGACTATAGCTCTGCTAGATCAGGGACTAACATTGAGTCAAACAATACCAGGGAATTAGCATTTTATAAATGTAACCCTTGATTCAGACAAATCGATAGGGTGGTCACAGCTGAACACTTGATACCTACTGACCGACAACTATCAACAAACAAAATTATTTCCTCGGATGTAAATAGTGACCCACATTTAAGTAGAATGATGGCTTATAAACCGGGAAAAACAAAAAAAAAACCGGTCACGAACTCCACTAACCGCGAGTTTACCTTACGACAGTGAGTAGTAGCAGTAGTAGTTGTTGTTTAACTCCAGGTCAGTCAGCTCTAAATGAGCAAACCTACCATCAGACGTTGCACTCTTGAACACTTTGTTTCTCTTTCTCTCTTACTATATCTAGACATTATCAGATGTCTTTTCCCTTTTCGAAACGGAAGGGTGTGATATAAGGGAGATTTGGCTGCTATTTCTAGTATTTTACAAAGACAAACAAATAGCAGCTCATACTCACGTTAACTATAGTAGACGTAGTAGATGTAGCAGCAGAAGTGTTAAGACCCAGTCATAAAGGAATGGGGAAGTTTAGGTTCCATTAATAACAACAAAACGAATACAAAGAATGCTTCAAGATTTTTGAAAGATGAAGCAAGAATATATTTTTCGTGGAGCGCGCGCGCGAAAGAGAAGAGAGAGAGAGAGAGAGAGAGAGAGAGAGAGAGAGAGAGAGAGAGAGAGAGATGAGCATTTTTAAACTTTCATCAGACACACAAACATAGTTTCCTGAACTACCTCAAAGGAAAGATACAGTTAGGTAGGCTTGAGACACGCTCGTTCCCGAACAAGCCAAGCGACCCTTTCTTTCTCCCTAAATTAAGCATGTGTGTGTGGTTGAATAAAGGCTACGAGCATTGAAGCAATACAGGGGGCAACAAACACCTCGTAGATGGTCCTTACGTACAGACAGAATCTGAAAGAAGCCCGTCGTGTGTATATATATATATATATATATATATATATATATATATATATACATATATATGTGTGTGTGTGTGTGTTTGTCTCCCATCACCGACATCGCTTAACAACCAATGCTGGTGTGTTTACATCCCCCGTAACGTAGCGGTTCGGCAAAAGAGACCGATAGAATAAGTACTAGACCTACAAAGAATAAGTCCTGGGGTCGATTTACTCGACTAAAGGCGGTGCTCTCCAGCATGACCGCAGTCAAATGACTGGAGCAAAATTGGGACTGTCACATTGAGTTGACAGTATACAACTGCTTTATATATATACAAGCACTAAGATTACAAATAAGATGTTACTACTGTTAATATCATCTGTGGATAAAGTTTTAAATTGATGGTATCAACAGCAGTAACATGGGTGGTCCGCAGGCAAATAGCATAATTTAGTTATGAATTACAAATTTGCACGAAGCGTAAAGATGCTTAAAAGCATACATACACCTGCTAGAAATAAGAGCTTACGTCATATATATATATATATATATATATAAATGAGAATGTGTGTGTGAATCCATAAAACTCGAGAACTACGCAACCAATTTCATTCAAATTTTACACATGCCTTACTTAGGGTTCCAGTTGTGTTTCAGTCAAAAAATTTTTTTAACTTCTTGCAGAGTTCGAGCCCACGGCAACATAATATCTCCTCCACTATTTAAGTATTACGTGTCAAAAGTGAAACAAAAACACTCATGTCAAATACTTTCACTTTAAAAATGAAACTATTCCACTAACTGAAACAATCACATTTCGATACTGTAATGACAGATACTTTCACTTTAATGGTGTGTGTGTGTGTGTGTGTGTATGTGAGAGAGAGAGAGAGAGAGATGTATATGTATACATATACATGTATATGTACACGTATATGTATAGATATATATATATAGATATAGATCTATATGCATACATGTATATGTATACATATGTGTAGATGTATATATATATAGGTGTACATCTAATATGTACACATATATAAATGCATACAGATATCTATACATATATACACCCATACACACACATATATGCACAAATACACACATTAGTCATATGTTTTCTTATCCAAAACTACGTCAAAAGTATTGAATGGATCTTTAAGAAATTTGGAAATTATATTCTATGCATAATGGCCATAACCGCCATGAAAATTCATATATTTTTGATGTTGATGAAATTTTAGGACTGAACCCGGAACCATGGTTGTTGGGAAGCAAACTTAACCACACACACACACATTTTATGGACCACATAGGGAGGCTGGTTTCTTTTTTTTATCCCTGGTTTCGACTTGTTAGCTTTCTCAACTTCTAGTCAATTATAATTTTTCTCTTTTCCCCTCTTTCCTTCCCTGAAGCAGACAGAGTAACACAAACTGTTTCTTATTTTTTCCTTAGTTGTCTCTCTGTCAGCCACAAATAAAGTAATATTTCTAAAATTGTTTCTTCTTAGAAGTTACAAAGATCCCTTCATGGGGACTTCACACCTACAATTTAGTCATTTTTCCTAAGCAAAGACGAATACAGTTATACCATTGGTAGCTATAGGGTCACCCGAACATAACAGATGAGCATTATTTGTAATTCAACGGTACAACAGTGTAAGACTATCGTTTCAGATATACTTACATTGTGATTTCTGCAATGTGGTGCATAAATTGTCAAGTAAATGAGACTCATCTTTGCCTCCACTGATTCACTTGCAAAGTGTTGAGTCTTTTTATTATCACTGCGACACATATAGTCCCCAGTTGGTAACATTGATTTCAAGGCCTTCCCAGATGAGTGACTGGTTGTTGTTCTAAGACATTTATTGATTGTAAATATTTTCTGCCCAGTTACCTATCGGTAGAGTGGTCATTTGCAAACTCCAGAGGCGACACTTTCATTTCCCTTTACTCCAAACGTCACACATTGTTGTTTCAATTGGGTCATGCCCTTCCAATTGCTAGATCCATAATGCATCTTAAAGCTGTGCCTGTCACCTCTATGGTGAGGAATCCTACATTGGGGAGTACTAACGACTAGGCTACGGTAGCTGACTAATTATCGTGATCATTTGCTCTCTTTTACAAACCCAGTGAACATACATATATTTCCTAACATTATTTACATTTGACGGAGATTTGTCCTCATCTTGTTAACACAACGTTTCGGCTGATATACCCTCCAGCCTTCGTCAGGTGTCTTGGGGAAATTTCGAACCTGGGTTCTCATTCCTAACGATGTTACTATTATTATTATATTATTATTATTATTATTATTACTATTATTAATCAGGTCGCTGCCGTGAATCGAACTCGGAACCTTGGGGTTAGTAGCCTCTTAACCACTACGTCATATGCCCGTAGGCAATTATGGGGTGAATTTTAAGGCTTATAAATCTATTATTTTTCTATCCTTCCTCAATACCGGTTCCCATATGCTATTCATATCTGCACTCGGTCTGCTTAGGAGGTTGTTGTGTCCTAGCATATGAGCTGCTTCTTTTAGTTTTCGTATTTTCCAGTGTTGTTCCCTGTCTATTATTTTAACTTCATCCCACAGGGGGAGGTGGTTTCCATTTTTCCATACATGATCAGCTATACCCGATTTATCAATATCTCCTCGTATCACAGCTTTGCGATGTTCTTCTACCCTTATTTTGAGGTAGATGTCAAAGAAGCACATCTTAACTCGTCTAGAAATATTCATTCATTCACTGAAAGAGCTCAATTATATTCCTATTTTTTAATTTATAATCGTCTTCACATATAGCTAGCCACTCCAAGTTCGCTTTGTCGTTTTCACCAGTCTCACACAGCTTTCAATAATAATTGTTTCACTCGACCGAATCATAGAATAACACAACTAAACCTATTTTTAAGGTATAATGCTGTCTTTGGTGCCTACGTCTGCAACAATTTTAAGGAGGTATGGAACGATTCAGCTCGTTTATATATATATATATAATAAAAAAACCTACACACTTCCTACATCTAACTGCATTGAGCGCTTCGATCTTCTTGTACCACAGAATAAACAGGCATGGCTGTGTGGTAAGAAGTTTGCTTCCTACCCACATTGTTTCTGGCTCAGTCCTGTCTTCTACTATAGCCTCATATCGACCGAAGTCTTGTGAGTGGATTTGGTAGACAGAACTGAAAGAAACCTATCGTGTGTGTGTGTGTGCCCCATCACAGCTTGACAACCGGTGTTGGTGTGTTTACACCCCAGTAAACTAGCGGTTCGGCAAAACAGATCAATTGAATAAGTACCAGGCTTAAAACGTAAGCACTGGGTTGATTCGTTCAACTAAAATTCTTCAAAACCATGCTCCAGTGTGGACGCAGTCTAATGGCTGAAACAAGTAAAAGATTGTGTGTGTGAGAGAGAGAGAGAGAGAGAGAGAGAGAGAGAGAGAGAGAGAGAGAGAGAGAGACGGGAGAAGTGCTTGCTGTCACAGTACAATGCAATAATTCATTTCGGTCGAACCAGTAACATGTTTCCCCAGACATGTATCTTAGACAGAAACTACCTATGAGGATCCGACTGGTTCGATTGTGGATAATGCCTGAGTCAACGAGAAGTACTCCTGCTTATTATTTGTGGCGTATTAACATTTGTGATTCCATTTATCTATATACATACAATTAATTTATTCTATGCCATATACTATATATGAATAAAGTATGACACAACAGTAATTGAACTGAGCCGGAGGATTACATCTACTTTTCTTCAGTTAATAGGTGTGTATGAATGCGAAATGCGGTTGAAGTTTTGAGAATCATGTGTCCACGGTAAGTTCAAATCAAAGAAAGTAAAGTATTGAAGTTAAAATACGAGGACAGAGAGAACACAAGACCAAAAGGACTAGTTGTGTGATGATTAACAGTAGTTTCTAGCAGTAACTGATGTTTATTTAGTAGAATGTCATTAGAGAGAGAGATACATACATACACACATATCATACACATCCATAGTGTATCCAAGATCACACACACACACACATATATATATATATACATACACATATATATATTTAAAAAGATTTAGATAACTATCGAGCGATTCCATAGTGGATCTATTAAACGTTTATATAAATATCCATCACCTCATTAGCAATTGAAATCTAAATTTAAGTTTAAAATGAATGAATATATATTCGAAATTGAACTTTCCATTCATCACAAGTTTGTGTTCATACTTCCACGCCTAAAATTAACAATTATACGTAAATATATATATATACAGAGAATTTCCCCTATTCCCACCATTTTACACGCAGATACACCGATAAAGAGAGAAGTGGGACCCTATTTTCCTGTTTAGTATATCCCTCGAAAGGCTTATCTCCATTATAAAAAATTAATATAAGATGACAATAACGATGTTATGTTTTTCATTCTTGAAGACTATAGTTGTGTGTAAACATACACGTGTGCGTGTACTAAATTTACTAAGTCAAACGGTGCCAAGGAGACAAGTGTCTCTTTCAATAGTTTCCGTTATGTCAGAAAACACTGACAAACACACGTGTGTGTGTGTGTGTGTGAAAAACGGCGCACAAAATTATAAAACTCATGATCATGAATATTAAGCGAATTGCCTAATGCACAGACATGTGTCTGTATATCCCAGTGTGTTTGGAGCAAAAGACATCTAGATGCTGGTTAAATAGAAGTTAGAGTTAAGCTCGACCAGCATGAAGAAAACAGCCATAGCAAGAGTAGAGGTAATATGTGTGCAATAGTTTTAAAGCCAGTCTGTTATGAAAACAATGAAGAGAATGTTTCGTTGGATAGCTATCAAATGTAAAGGAGACACTACATTAATGACACTTTGCAAACGTGGAGTTGTTGATTACGGACAGGGATTGCTTTAGTAATGGAGGGGAAACCCCCCATCAGTTAGTGATGGTAATTAATTAGCAGTCGGTCGAGTTGCTTAGCTCTGATCGAAAAGACAGATCTATATTCAAAGATATTGTAGCCGAGATCATCCTGTTTTTAATTATTACCATTATTCAAATTCCGCCGAGGTCGACTTTGCCTTTCATCCTTTCGGGTTGATGTAATCGACTCATCCCCTCCCCCAAAATTGCTGCCCTTGTGACAAAATTTGAAACCATTATTATTATTATTATTATTATCTCGAACTACATCAATATCTAATGTGCCCTTTAAAAAAGAGAGATCGTAGGATACTGTTTATAGGAAACTTAGCAATCATTTCAAGCAGGTGAGTGATCAGGTACAGCTCGAGATTCCCTAGTTGGCTCCATAGTCTGGCAACTGGTGAATATCGAGAAACAAACACAAAGAAAACCCTTACTGATTTGATTTACACAAACAGTTGAAAGCACTTTCAGTTACTCTCGGCTTGTTTAATGTCTTAACAGAGATGTATGAATGTTACAACTTCCAGTTTTTACATACGATCCCCTCAGAACCCTCGTAAGTGTTCTCCTTGGTAAGAGATTCCTGAACGTGTCCATGGCTTTGCGAGGGACACGAATGGTGTTAAGTGACAAAGCTACAAAAGAAATTCGATTTGAAACTGGTCAAGAGAAGCAGAAAGAATTGTAGTAGTAGTAGTACCAAACCGATAAAGAGAAGCAGTCACTGTACTATGTTAAAAGAGAGAAGAAGAAAAAAACCAACTGGAGGATGTGGTCTATTTAAAAAAATAAATTAAAAAAAGACAAGATGTTGACGGCTAGAAACATGTCTGGCCACAGAATCTACTCAATCAAAGCCAATCTGGGGCTAAATAGCAACAACAATCTTAACTTTAAAAAAAATTATAATTCGAATGCCGCATAAGCAAGAAAAAAAATCTAGTGAGTCGAAACCGCGACCCAGTTTTCATTTCACACATACACACTGCTAAAGCTCTGCAGGGGGGAAAGCTTGACCGTCACAACATCCCACTTCCCCTTCCGTCAACATCCCACTTCCCCTTCCGTGTTGTAAGAAATCAATTATCATAAATAGAGGGTATGATATAATGTATAGCAAATTACCACCAAGCAGACTCGTGACAAGGTTTCAATCCCTACTTAAAGCTTTTTATTTCATTTCACAAATATTTTGAGCCGAATGAAAACTCCTTTATCTGTGTTACATGAGTTTAATTAAAGCATCATCTATACAGTCGCTCGACCAGCTTTTGATACCATATTATCTTCAGATCATACTCTATCGTTTTAGAAATAAGAACATATCCCTAGATACAGTTTATCTGCATGAAAAACGTAATGGTCACGATTTGACTGTTTTTGATCATATGCCTGATCGAGCAGGACTGACCTGGTGCCAAATAACCACACCAACTATATCAACCACCACCCAACAAGGGGAAGCAAAACCTTTGAATCACACCCAACCGTCTTAGGAGAGACAGAGCAATGTAGACTAAGTAGCCCCAAAAAGACAGGATGGTCACGGCTGAAATACTTTTGATCAAATGTTTCAACCAGAGCTGACTGGAGACTAAATAACAACTATCACCCATAGCAAAGCTTTAAGAATGGTGGTAGAGCTTCTATTTCGAAGATAAGAACGGGACAAGACAGTTGAGGAAGGAAGAAGTGAAGAAAGAATCAGAAGTTTCAAGAAACAAACAATAATCTGTTGATAATAATAATAATCGTCATAATAAAAAAATAATAAATCTACTGATAGGAAAGCAACGATATATAACAAAACAATGAATCTATCAAAATATTTAAACTTTGTTTTATAATTGCTTTGTGTGCATTGTATGTATGTTTGTGTTTATGTGTATATGTGCATGCTTTAGAGTATGTGGGACTGTGTATGGTCTCATATATACATATATATATATATATATATATATATGCACATGCACACATGCTTCATTGTGTGTGCATTCGTAAATTTATGATGGATGTATGTGTTCATATAGTTTTTTGTTTTTTTTTTCGTGGGCACACACGTACGATGTGAGTTCATATGTATGAATGCGTGTATTTATATATAAGTTTGGAAGTGAATTTGGTATATATATGTGAGCGTATATTCGTTTCCCATAGAAAGATGTTAATATTTAATTTCGCACGAGTTTGAGCAAATATAGGTGCGTATATGTATTTATATATAATGAGTGCGATTGGGTATATGTAATTAATGAAATTAACAACAAAAAAAAAGAAGGAAAAGAGCAAGCAAATAAAAGAATCTTTAAAATAATTTCCTCGTTGGTTTATATATTATTTTACTTTGCTTTTAAAATTTTCATTCCGTAGTTTCCTTTTCATTATTTTAAGTTGTGTATGTAAAAAAAAAAAGTAAACAAAATTTATGCAGTTCAATAAGTTAATTGAGCAAACAAATCAAGTTAAGCAATCACAAACAAACAATAAAGGAAGGGGTTTATTATTATTCCGACCCCTTGATTTTGCTTTACAATATCTAAATCAACTGAAGAATTGTACTTACACTGCGATGTGTCTGAGATAAAGGGACTGATATATATGAATTATATATATATATATAATATATCCAAGGCTTGCTAACTAGGGTCTGTATGAATATAAGTGTGGGAATATATATATATATATATATATATATAAAGTTTCTCAGTATATATATGTATATAAAGTTACTAAATATATATATATGTATATATATGTATCACTTTCGCGCTCCCACACTACACTCTATCCTCTCCTTTATGTCCGTCTCTGGCGATTTATTCCTGTCTACCTCAGGTGAGACATGACAACTGCAGGCTGGCAAAGGTGCACCGCCAACTCGAGCTCTGTTCCACACACTCTCTGTGTCTTCGGCTAGTTCACTCTCCCTCTTTCACTCACTCTCTATATGTGTATTCCTTTCACTCACTCCCTATATGTGTATTCCTTTCACCCACTCTCTTTGAGGGTATTCCTCTCTCTCTCTCACTCACTCACTCCCTCAGTGGGTATTCTTCCCTTTCTGTCTCTCGCTCTCTGCGTCTTTCTTTCGCTTTCTCTATCTCTTTCTCACTCACTCATTTTGTGTATTTCAATGTGTGTATGTGTATATATATATATATATATATATATATATATATATATATATATATATATATATATACATATATATATATATATATGTATATATATATATATATATATATATATATATATATATATATATATATATAAAATGTGCATATATATATGTGTGTGTCTGTGTGCGTGCAAAATGGCGCCGGTGGCGGTGCGACTGTCGTTTAAGTCTCGCTCAAATCTCGTCTACCTATCTACCCCATTTCCGTCACCACCTCCAGTAACAACACATTTCAAATTGAGATAAATTCATATGACTGCAGCAGGCGTCTAGATTCTTCAAGATGAGTGTGTGTATCTCTCTCTCCCTCTCTATAAATATATATATACACACACACACACACACACACAGAAGCATCCCCTGTGTTACAGCCACCTCCGATTACTGGATTTTGTGCTTACAGAAATTGTGAAGTATGACCATTAATTTCGGGATACGATCTGTACTTTGGCTCGTATGGAAACTCGGAAACTCGTATTTTGTAGTTTTAAATTGTTAATGGTTTAAAACTACGCTTTCTCCTCAGCTCAAGGGTCACTTGCGTTTTAGTTAAGATGAAAGTATCTAGTAACGATTTGGAAAACAATCATCAGGTTACATACATACATGCACAAACATGCATATATAATGTACATAATGTGAGTGTGTGTGTATATATATATATATATATATATATATATATATATATATATATATATATATATTTGCTACAATCGCTTTCGTGACGGATCCGGCGCCTTTCGTGGAAGCTTTCGCCCGCTTCTTAGGACCGACTGTTTGTTTGCGAGAGACAGAAAGGGAAGAATACCCACTGAGGGAGTGAGTGAGTGAGAGAGAGAGAGGAATACCCTCAAAGAGAGTGGGTGAAAGGAATACACATATAGAGAGTGAGTGAAAGAGGACTGCTATGAAGTCAATTGGAATGGCTCCAAAAGATATAGAAGTCCTCGCTTCAGATCGAGTTGGATGGCGAACAAGGGTGTGGAGTGGAGTGAAAGCATTTGAAGAGGCCAGGATGATGCAAGCAGGGCTCAAGAGACATTTAAGGAAAAAGGTGAAGACTGAGATGGTGAATGACAAGGACCTTTTTGTGTGTACAGTCTGTGACAGACCATGTCTGTCCTTGGCTGGCCTCAAATCTCACCTGCGAACCCATGGAAAACAAACCTCACCCAGCTATTCTGATTATATGTCTGTGCACACGTTTGAATGTGGTGTGTGCCAGAGGGTTTGCAAATCCAATGGGGGTCTTAAAAGACATGTTAGGATCCACAATGAGCAGAACTTACTTGCAGGTATTGGTAGTGCAAATCAGAGGTGCAATCTGTGTGGGTGTTTTTTCAAAACACTGTCTGGTTTAAAAAGCCACATCAGACGCCATGAAAGGGCTAAGGTGTAGGTGCAGGAGGTGGTCAAACTCTGTTTAAGGAGTAGACAACCACCATATATATATATATATATATATATATATATATATATATATATATATATATATATATATATATATATATATATATATATATATATATATATATAACATACAAAAATAAGAGGGATGACCAGCAAAAGTGGACTCCTATATGCTAGAAATAGATGCCGAATCATCTAACCACGAAAAAAATATATGGTCTCAGTAAAAATTCAGCGACACAACAGATTGTAAAAGGGCAAGACAAATGAAAAAATACTAAATAAAAACGATTAACCTACGCACCATGGTTTCACCTGTTAAAATTTACATAAGTAAATATCTGCAGGATCGTCAGCGTAGTCTGTCGATTTGCGATGTAATTTCCAGAACTAGACACAGGACGTCCAACCGAAAGGGAGCACGTGTAAAGTTCTACAAATTACATTCAGTGTATCCTTTTAAATGTCTTCAATCTAGCGCGCTAAGTCCGGAAATAATTCTGCAGTTAATAAATTTTTGCAGCTAATTTACCGGTCTGAGAAACATTATTGTATAAAAATTTATTTATGAGGGTAGAAATTGATATTAATCAATTTGAACCAGTGGTCTAGCATATTAAAAAAATCCGAATCTGGATATTAAACTTGATGCAGAAGTAAAACTAAGTTTGCCAAAACATTAACTCTTGCAAAGTCTACAGTGGGAACAGTACGTGACAACAGAAAAAAAATTGTCAAGTGCCCAAGAAGCTGCTCCGTTAATTGTCCGGGGTTTATTTTTCCGAAGATCTAACGTAATGCTTACAATGGAACTACTCTATCAGAACCGGCGTCATGTGCCGATAAACACGACGGTATTTCAAAGAATTAGCCAAAAGTTCATATGACAATTTGCAGAAAAAAAGGAAGCTGAAACTTCTAATGGAAACCTTTTTTGACTAGTAAAGGCTGGTTCGAAAGGTTTGAGAAACGCATGGTTTTGCACGACATAAAAATGACTGGAGAAACTGAGCGCTGACACAGAAGCTGCTAATAATTACCCTGAGCAGTTTAAGAGAATCATTGCTGAAGGGGACTACACACTTGGGCAAGTACACAAGGTTGATGAGACTGCACTTTTCTGGAAGCGCATGCCTGCGAGAACCTTTATTTCTCTAGAAGAAAAATCGACACCAGGATTTAAAGCTTCCAAAAATCGTCCGACACTTCTTTTGGAAGGAAATGTTGCTAAAGATGTGAAAATAAAGCCCCTATACTAGTATCACACCAAAAATCTAAGGGCTTTCAGGGTTCACAAGTAGTTAATTCTACCTCTGATTTGGCATTCAAATAAGATATGAATGACAAACAGCCTTTTCAAAAAGTGGTTTGAAAACGTTTTGTCCTGTGGTAGAAAGTTACCGTGCCAGACATGATATTTCCAACCAAATATTGCTTCTTTTAGACAAGGTACTTAGCCCTTACCACCACCAGCGAACTTAGATAACCTTCCTGTTTATGTGAGAGCAGAATATATCCCCAAGAATACAACTTCTTTGCTCTAGCCAATTGATCAAGGTGTGATAGTTAACTTCAAAGGTATGTTATATGAGAACTTTCAAACGACATATGAAAGCAATTGACAGGGATGATAAAGCTACAATTAGAGATTTCTGGAAGAAATTCAACATAATGGATGCTGTAAATCCTTCAGCTTTGAATAGTGCTTGGAAAAGTATATGGCCAAATTCCTATCCGTGACATTACAAGTTTTCCTCGTGCAGAAAGTCTACATCAAATACGGAAAAATATTGTGATACTTGCAAAGGATGTAGGATTTGAAGAAGTCAGAGGACCACCAGACTGAGTGGCTAGTGTACCAAAGAGAAAGTTTACCTAACGAGGAGATGATGCTGTTGGAAAGAGAACAAGCTGAGAGCTTGTTCTTTTTCCAATACAGTAAAGACAGCAAAGGCTCCACTGTACCACTGATATTGATTACAAAATTATTGTTAAACGGTTGGTACTTATAGAGAAAGGTCTGGAATTTGCTTACAGTGAACTAGCATTTTTACCCTTCAAGATGATGTTCGTAATAATGAACTATAAAATAGTAAATATTGTCCTTCATCCTCATAGTAACGCTCATTGTACCACCACCCCTTGTTGGCACTCCGTCGCTTACAACGTTGAGGGTTTCAGTTGATCCGATCAACGGAACAGCCTGCTCGTGAAATTAACGTGCAAGTGGCTGAGCACTCCACAGACACGTGTACCCTTAACGTAGTTCTCGGGGATATTCAGCATGACACAGTGTGACAAGGCTGACCCTTTGAATTACAGGTACAACAGAAACAGGAAGAAAGAGTGAGAGAAAGTTGTGGTGAAAGAGTACAGCAGGGTTCGCCACCATCCCCTGCCGGAGCCTCGTGGAACTTTAGGTGTTTTCGCTCAATAAACACTCATAACGCCCGGTCTGGGAATCGAAACCGCGATCCTATGACCGCGAGTTCGCTGCCCTAACCACTGGGCCATTGCGCCTCCACTACACCACCACCCCTTACACAACAGTCAACATGTTTAGATGGTAGGAATGTAGTCTTACGATATCACGATTCTTGGCAATTCCCTAACTTATTCCTCTTGAAATGTTTTTGTGTTTCTATATATCTGTATAGTATCGTGTATGTTTAGAAATTGTTATTTTTATATATAAGGGTAATTGTGTTGTTTGTTCACTGTTATTTTCTTTCAAAACGTCCGTAGGAAAACAGTGTCACTTGATAATAATAAGAAAAATCAATAGGGAAATTAATTTCGCGTTGCGGAATTTCGCTTTGCGGTCAGATTTTCAGTAATACACACAAACACATACATATATAAGCATACTTCCACAAGTGTGCCTCCCACCGACTCTGTTTCCACATAACTTCAGAAAACAGATATTTTAATGAAATTTTCTACAAATATTCTTCAGATGGTGTAGATTCCGATTATATTGGAATTTGCCATGACAAAATTTTTCTGGGAATGAGAAGAGTTTCGGAAAATTCAAACGAGTCGGCTTTGTTTCCTCACAACTTTCAGAAAAATTTATATTTTTTGACGAAATTTTCTGCAAAAACCTTTCAGAGAGTGTTGATTACGATTATATCGAAATTTAATGTGAAAAAGAAAAGAACGGCGGGCTCTCACGCATACATATTGATATATATCACATAAATCTACTAAATAAAACTTGAAATTTCAGAAAATAAATTGTGATGTAATCGGAATCTACACCATCTGATGTGCATTTATTGACAATTTCCCCCAAAATATCCATTTTTCTGGAAGCTATGAGGGACAAAAGTCGATGGGGTACATTTGTGTAGGTATGACCATATTAAATGACACACTGATGGAGTCCTTATATTAGAACTCCGAGAAATATATATATATTATAGCATAGTTTCGGGTTCTGGCCCAAGTGCCTCAACCTTCTTCAGGATGAGTCGTTGGTAAAAATTCCATCACATTATAAATCTGTCTGTGTTATGGCTTTTTTGGCTCCAAACCGGTCCACATAGTGCAAAATATATATAAGCAAAAACATTCGAGTGTTTACAAACGAAGTAAGATGTTACTACTGTTAATATCATCTGCGGTGAATATTTCTAAATGATAATATTAACAGCAGTAACATAGGCAGTTCAACAGGTCTAATAGCATTATATAGCTATAAAATTTAAAGTCAGCACAAGGCATGAGGATGCGAAAACAGCAGTGAGCTGAAGGTTGAGGTCCTCGGACCAGAATCTGAAACCATAGCATATGAGTATCTGAATGGCATATTCTTGAAAGGTAGGCTTTTATATATACATATATATATATATATATATATATATATATATATATATATATGTATATAAATATATATATATACCAGGCTTTACAAAAGTCCTGTTACACTCAGTTTTGGATATTTCAAGAGGTTCAAGTGTGTGATGGAAAAAGTGCCATCAAACATACTTAAAGTTCTACTTTTCCAGCACATGTCATTAAAACGTCTTTTCCATTGTGTACAGGTGTATCAAGATGGAAGCGAAAAAACAAGTCCAACATTGCCAAGCAGCTTAACGTCAGCCAAAGTCATGGAGAGGCTCAAGAACTGGAAAAAGCTCAAAGATCGACCTCAATCTGGTAGATCTCAAGTTGATGATCTTTTGGCTGTGAGAAAGGCCTTCAAAAGTGATCCGAAGCTCAAAATGATTGCACTTGCAAAGAACAGCATCTCGGTGGCCATGGTGTCCAGGGCCATCAAGCAGGAGGGTGGCAAGAGCTTGAGGTGCGTGAAAAGGCCTCTGCTCACCAACTATATGTGAGAACAACGTCGGGAGCCCTTTTGTTGCCTTCCCAATGACTTGAAGTATCATGGCAATCAAATTCTCATTTTATCTGATGAAAAAACTGTTGATCCAGTTGTCAACAAGCAGAATAATCATGTGGTCAGCTTTGGTCAGGATGTCTCCACGGTCCACTACATGTCCACAACAAAATACCTGACCACCATGAGGATGCTTGGCATTGTGGCTTCAAATGGTGAGAAGATGCCACCAGTGTGGTTCATGGCTGGTTACAGCCTCACTGTGGCTGACTATAGGGATATCCTGGCCACAGAAGTCCTACCCTGGGTGAGAAAGATCATAAAGAAGGCAGACTATACCTCTCAGCAGGATGGTGCCTTGGCCCACAGAGCCAAGGCCATGCAAGATTGGTTGGGGTTGAGCATGAACTTCTGGTTGCAGGACTTTGGGCTGCTGCCGTCACCCAACCTCAGCCCCCTCAACTACATTGTGTGAATGCATGTCAAGGGCAGGGCCTGCAAGGTCCGTCATAACAATGTCAACAAGCTGAAGTCCTCTGTCAACAGTGTGGGAGCTGGAATAAAAAAAGATATGTGCATGGCTTTCAGGTCTCGGCTAGAGTGCATGCTCACCGCCAAGGGCAGCCACATTGATTCATATTATTATTTAAATGTATGTTTATGTTACAACAATAAAAATGTGTCTAACTGCATCAAAACTATTGTTGTGTCCTTTGTTGAGAGTGTCATAACAAGTGTAACAGGAATTTTGCAAAGCCCAGTATATATATATATATATATGTGTGTGTGTGTGTTTAGAATTTTTTATTTGCTTCAGTCATTGGCTGTGGTTGGGTTAGGGTTAGGGTTAGGGTTTGGGTACCACTTTCCAGGGTTTTAGTTGAATGAATCAACCCAGGTACTTATTTTTTAAACCAAATATTATTCTACCAGTTTCTTCTGCTGATCAGCTATGCTACAGGGACATAAACAAACTGACACTAGTTTTCAAGAGATGGTGAGGGACAAACAGATACCAAGACAGAGATACACACACACACACACACACACACACACACACACACACACACACACACACACACACACACACACACACACACACACACACACACACACACACACATGTTCTAAGGAGTGACAAGTTCACAGGAGCTATGTCTGGCCTCTTAGAATAAAGAACTGAAATATAAGTCTGGGAGTGTATCCATAATTGTTAACCAGATAGCTCTTTGGCTTCCCAAAAAGTTATAGGCGAAACAAAATATATTTTGTCAGATTTACAATCATTGATTAAATGTTTATAATTAACTGGTTTCCATTGGTTTCTACGACAAAGGTTCCAGTGGATCCAATCAGCAGATTAGCCTGCTCAAGAAATTAATGTGAAAGTGGCTGAGCACTCCACAGACATGTGTATCCTTAACATAGTTCTCAGGAAGATTCAGCATGACATACGTGACAAGGCTGACACTTTGAAATACAAGTATAACTCAATATGAAATGAAGTGTTCTAAATTCAAATGTTTGTATAAAAGGTAAAGAAAGCATGATATCCCATCCAAAGTAAATTATGGTTAGATTACTCAGAGTAACCACCCTCTTCTTCCACCAGTCCCTCAGCATGACTCCAGAATCATCATCATTGTCATCGACAAATGTCAGCTTTCCATACTGGTATAGGTCAGACGGTTTGACTGAGGATTGGTAAGCCAGGAGGCTACACCAGGCTCCAATCTGATCTGACATGGTTTCTATAATTGGATGCCTTTCCTAATGTCAACTACTCTGAGAGTGTAGTGGGTGCTTTTTATGTGCCACCGGTATGGGGGCCAGTCAGGTGGCACTGGCATCAACCATGCTTGAAGAAAGAAATAAAATCCCTTTATTAGGTTGTCAAGAAAGTTCTTGCAGTTTTTATCCCAAAAGTCACTGATGGGTTTCAATTTTTAATAACTTCCTTAACTCTACAAATAAATGCATGAAATTTTGAAATAATATAAAAGACATAATGGAAATTAATATGCATGAGTCAAATTTTGTAACACCACTACATCACATAAGAAAAATGACATTGTTTAAATGGCAGCTATTTTCAGCTTCGCACACCCATGCTCTTTCCAAAACTTGCACCATAACACCCTCAAGAGTTTCAGACCCCACTTCTTTGATTTCTCTATTGATGTTCTCCTTCAGTTGTACCAGGGCCTCTGGTTTGTTGGCATAAACCCTCTCTTTCAGGTATCCCCACAAGAAAAAATCCAGGTTAGTCAAGTGTGGGGAACATGAAGGCCAGTTGACATTGCTGTAGCGGGAGATATTTCTCTCTCCAAAGCACTGTCGTAGCAACTGCATTGTTTCTCTTGCGGTATGAGCAGTTGCCCCATCTTGCTGGAACCATGTATGAGGTCTACTTTGAATGGATTTCATGTTCCCCAGATTTGACTAGGAGAATGGGCACCAGCCAGCCAGCCAGCCAGCTCAAAGTTTGGGGTGGGTTGCACCTGCCTACCTCAGGTGCTATGGCATTGAGGTAGATTTAGCCACCCATGTTAACAGGGACAAAACCCGGATTTAAAACACTGGATGATGATGATGATGATGATGATGAAGATGATGACAATGTGTTATACAGTGCAGTATTGTACTGTATTTTTATTGATTAATTAAATATTTATTTTGGGGTGGGAAATGCTTATTTTACCACAGAAATAATTAAAATCTAAAAAAATATAAATACCTATCGGCTGCAGAAACCTGAGATATATTGAGGTGTCTGCAGCATAAATTTACATATATTAGCCAGAAAAATCCATGTTGTACTAAGGGCATGATAGGGGAACTGCGATATGGTGAGTGATTACTGTACCTTAGTTCTGAGATAGCCTCAACAAAAAAAAGGATGTAAAAACTCAGACAAAGTAAGGTCAGCCCTAAACAAACTATGTATTGTCTGGAAATCAACCTTAAGAAGAATTTTCCCATAAAGCAGCAGTCTTAAACATATCTTGGAAAATTTGTCCCACCAAGAAACAGCTGAAGGAAGATCTCATAATTATATATATATATATATATATATATATATATATATATATATATATATATAATACATTTCTAAATCTCTCAGAGAGATTTATGCAGTAGTGATACGATAAAGTAGTTGTATGCTGTCAATGTTTACGAGAGCTTCACAGGCATCTCCGGCTAGCAAGCCATTGCTACTCCAGACTGATAAGGAGCAAGGACTCAGAAACATGTCTCTGGATGGAGACTTAGCTAAGTAGAGGTACTTGTCTCTCTCTTGTAAACATAAGGACACAGAAAATGTGTCAAGGCCGGAAGGAAGCGGTGCTGCTTCCTTGGGCTAAATAGCAGTAGTATTATACCCTTCATGGGACTGCCACATTAAGTTGACAGCATACAACTACTTTATATATGTATATAATTATATATATGTGTGTGTGTGTGTGTGTGTGTGTGTGTGTGTGTGTGTGTGTGATGATATGTAATGGTAAGATCCAAGGATCCAGGTGTAGGAAGTTGGTAAGCTTCAAGCAGTCCATGGTAGATATGAAAAACAACTTTCAGGAACAATAATAGTTTATTGACGTAGAAGGTTGTAGGCTTTTCCTATGTCAAAATTTGATAAGCTGAAAAACGTTTTTATAGTTTGCAGTTAGCAACTAGGGTTGCAATGAATGTGAATAAAAATCCAGATTGAGAGAATGGAGTTAATCCAGGCTACATGTGTTTCCTAGCCAGCAGGTCCTTAGAAGTAATGATTACTCAATGAAGGGTACACTGTTAGCTACTCATCAGGTTGAAAATACCTTAATTATATGATGGTTACATTGTTATTAAGGAATCCTAAGTTGGCTTGCTGGAAATATTATTCAAAATGAGTGGTGAAGCCAGAAGAACAGAGTAAAAAAATTATACAAAACAGAAACTAAAATATATGAAGAAATAAAATGGTTGATTAGAGAAAAGAAGCAAATAGTAAAAAATTTGGGAGTGGGTTGTTGTCTAAATGTCTAAAGTTGTTAAGAATAAAGAAAAGGAGAGTGGGCAAAGAAGGGGGGATTTAGGTTAGATTGATGATGACTTTAGGGGATGGAATTTATGGGAGCAACTGTCTTCGAAGACTCATATTGTCATTGAATGCTCAAAATGAGGAGTAGATAGACAGCCGACAACTAATGAAGGGTCATTCTCTATGTTACTTGTCCTGTTTTCCTTTTTTTCTCTGGCTGTTTGCGTATTGAACTCATTTGTTTTCATACTTCATGTTGGTGATGTCCTGTACCCATAAATGCATGCATATATATATATACATATATATATATATATATATATATATATATATATATATATATATATATATATATATATATATACACACATATATCATCATCATCATCATCGTTTAACGTCCGCCTTCCATGCTAGCATGGGTTGGACGATTTGACTGAGGACTGGTGAAACCGGATGGCAACACCAGGCTCCAATCTAATTTGGCAGAGTTTCTACAGCTGGATGCCCTTCCTAACGCCAACCACTCAGAGAGTGTAGTGGGTGCTTTTACGTGTCACCAGCACGAAAACGGCCATGCTCGAAATGGTGTCTTTTATGTGCCACCCACACAAGAGCCAGTCCAGGGGCACTGGCAACGATCTCGCTCGAAAACCCTACAAAGGCCAGTCAGGCGGTATATATATAAATATATATATGTCTGTACGTATTGTCGTCGTCGTTTAACGTCCGCTTTCCATGCTAGCATGGGTTGGACGATTTGACTGAGGACTGGTGAAACCAGATGGCTACACCAGGCTCCAATATATATATATATTTATATATATATACATATATATATATATATATATATATATATACATATATATACATATATACATACATATATGCATACATATACATCTATGTGTGTGTGTGTGTGTGTGTGTATATATATATATATAACGTCTGTTTTCCATGCTGGCATGGATTGGACAGTCTGACTGAAGACTGGAAAGCCAGGAGGCTGCACCAGGCTCCAATCTGTTCTGGCAAGGTTTCTACAGGTGAATGCCCTTCCTAATGCCAACCACTCTGAGAGTGTAGTGGGTGCTTTTCACGTGCCACCGGCACATGAGCCAGTCCAGCAGCACTGGCATCGAGCATGTTCAAATGGTGCTTTTTACGTGCCAGCGGCACAGGGGTCAGTCGGCAGGGACTGGCATCAACCATGATCGGATGGTGCCTTTTACGTCCCACTGGTACAGTGTGCCAGTTAGACAGCACTGGCATTGACCCACGCTTAAATGGTGCTTATTACGTACCATCAGCATGGGTGCCAGTCAAGCGGAACTGGCATCGGTCACAACCACGATTCCCTTTTTGATTTGGTTTTGATTGTGATTCTGTTTTTGACTCTACTTGACTCATAAATCTATATATGTGCATATATGTGTGTGTGTGTGTGTGTGTGTGTGTGTGTGTGTGTGTGTGTATGTATGCATGTATGAATCTTCATCATCATCATCATCTGCCACACATCCATTTCCAAGTAAGTTTATCTTAACCTTTTTAATGCGACTCTATACTGTTTTCTCCCCCATCTTTCTCAAATTCCCTTTTTTCCCCTTCATTTACTATCTGTCTCTCTCACCCTCTTTCTCTTTTTCTCTTTCTCTCATTGCTCACACATGACCATCGTCCATTTTTCTTCTCCTTACGTGACCGTCTTTCTTTTCCTGCATGATGTTCTAAGGACTGGACATCTTCTATCTCTCTCTTCTAGCTTTCCACTTTTCAAAGAAAATATTTCTCCCAGTGTTCACCATTTTCATCTCATTCTGGTCTAATGACCCTCCATGTTTGTTTTCACATGGTTTCCTTGTATGTCTCCACTGTCCTGTTTTTGTTTCCAACTTTGACCCTCCATAACTACTACCAACATCACATATACCACATGTATCAACATATACACTCCCACTGTCACCATCACCACCACTACCACCACCACCACTACCACTACTACATGCACAGTCACTACCACCATCATCAACAATACCCTCTATTCCACCATCACTACAAGCATACTATGACATACACTGCCACCACATACACTATTACATATACTGCCACCACTACTTCCACACATCATCACCATTACTACCACCCTTTCAACAGTACCCTCCACACCACCACTACCACATACATATTTCCACATACATTTCCACCACAGACACTGTCATCATATACAATACCACCACATATACTACTACCACCACCACTACTACCATGTACACTACCATTGTCACATATCATCATCATCACCAATGCCCTTCACACCATCACCACCACCACCACCACATACACACTACCACCTATACTATCAACGATACCACTATCAACACCACCACCACTAGCATGTACATAGTCACCATCAATACCTCTACTGTATCACCACCACCACTAATGCTACTGCCATAACTACTATTACCCCCACCACTAGCCTTCCACCACATCAACCCTTCCTCTACAATTACACACTTCACATACATCACCACCATAATAAACACTTCCACCACCACCACCATCACCATAACATACACCATCACCACCACCACCACCATTCTTCCCTCGACTGCATCATATCAGGCAATCCACAATCTATCCAGGTATCAACCAGATCTTGAATGCTATTTATGAATATAGATAGATAAGAATAATTGCGAGATGAAACCAAGGTGTGGTGGCGGGGGCACCGGTGGGGATGATGTACTGTCAAGGGTGGGAAACCTGGGTGTGGTGGTGGGGGCACCGGTGGGGATGATGTACTGTCAAGGGTGGGAAACCTGGGTGTGGTGGAGTGATGCAGAGTAGGAGGCATTGGTCTGAAACATTATGTACAGCCATGGTTTGGATAGGCTCTGCATACTTTGCAGAAGTACTTGACTCTCTGTGTTTGGTTGGCTGGCTGGTTGGTTGGTGTGTGCAGACATACAGGCATACTAACATATGTACAAGCATACTTACGTATGTGTGTGTACTTAAATGTATATTATGTGTGTGAGTGTGGGTGTGTATGTGTATATGTATATATATATATATATATATATATATAAAACAAATATATATATATATAAAACAAATATATATATATATATATATATATATATATATATATATATATACATATATACATATATATACCTATATATTATATATATATAATATATATATATATATCATCATCATCATCATCGTTTAACGTCCGCTTTCCATGCTAGCATGGGTTGGACGATTTGACTGAGGACTGGTGAAACCGGATGGCAACACCAGGCTCCAATCTAATTTGGCAGAGTTTCTACAGCTGGATGCCCTTCCTAACGCCAACCACTCAGAGAGTGTAGTGGGTGCTTTTACGTGTCACCCGCATGAAAACGGCCACGCTCAAAATGGTGTCTTTTATGTGCCACCCGCAGAAGCCAGTCCAGGGGCACTGGCAACGATCTCGCTTGAAAATCCTACAGGAGCCAGTCAGGCGGTACTGGCAACGGCCACGCTCAAAATGGTGCATCTCATGTGCCACCCGCACAAGAGCCAGTCCAAGGGCACTGGCAACGATCTTACTTGGCTTGCCGGGTCTTCTCACGCACAGCACATTTCCAAAGGTCTCGGTCAGTAGTCATTGCCTCGGTGAGGCCCAATGTACGAAGGTCTTGCCTCACCACCTCGGCCCAGGTCTTCCTGGGCCTACCTCTTCCACGGGTTCCCTCAACTGTTAGGGTGTGGCACTTTTTCACGCAGCTATCCTCATCCATTCTCACCACATGTCCATACCAGCGCAATCGTCTCTCTTGCACACCACAACTGATGCTTCTAATGTTCAGCTTTTCTCTCAAGATACTTACACTCTGACGGGTATTCACATTGACATTACACATCCAATGGAGCATACTGGCTTCATTCCTTGCGAGCTTACTATATATATATATAGTATATATATATATATATATATATATATATATATATATATATATACATATATACCTATATATCTACACATAAATACTATGTGTATAAATATATTATGTACAAATATATAAAAATTCTAGCAGAGATACCCGGCGTTACTTTTGTTACATGCAATTGAAGAATTAGACTTTTCTGTTATGTTTTCTCTAATGAACTGGAATACCTATGATTCGAATTTCATCAAAATTGCAGATGAGGGTTCTTTCCCTCTTTGCACACCCTAAGAAAATTCTAATCATGATACATGTATCGCATACTACTGATCTTTATGCGCAGATTTCAAAATTCCAGTCTTATGGAACCTGCTAAAAGGATTTTACTCCTGAAAAATGGAGGTCATGGAGCTCTAAAATGTGGAGTTAAGGCCCCTATTGGGGGTGGGTGTCTCAATGTCAACCAAAGAAGTTGAATTGTTGAGAATCTTTTTAACTCGGGTCTTATATCTATTGTTTGAATTTCTTTGAAATAGGAAATATATGTATGTTCACTGGGTTTGTAAAAGAGAGCAAAGCTACAGAAAATCAAAAGACGAATGATCACAATAAGCAGTCAGCTACCCTACCCTAGTCGTTACCACTCCCAATGTTGGATTCTTCACCATACAGATGACAGGCACAGCCGTAAGACGCATTACAGATCTATAGCAATTGGAAGGGCATGACCCAACTCAAATAAACATTAACAACTGTATGACGTGAGGGCTAAAGAGAAATGAAAGTGTCACCACTGGAGTTTGCAACTGACCACTATACCGATAGGTAACTGGACAGAATAAATTTACAATCTATAAATGTCTTTGAATAACCAGTCACTCATCTGGGAAGGCCTTGAAATCAATGTTA
>NC_142946.1:55487429-55504929 GCF_046866305.1 Octopus bimaculoides
ATTTAGTTGATTTCTTTATCATGGTCCTATATTTTCTTCCTGTTTTCTATTATTCTTTTCTCTTTTTACCTTATCTTTAGGTTGAGTTTATATTCATATATTCTGTCAGATTTAATTCCAGTTGAGAGCACTTGAAGCTCTATGTGTAACCTTACAAATATGTTTTTATTGCTAGCAAACTCTTGCCAGGAACTACTTACATTAACCAAGTACAACTTTATATATTCAACCAATCTATATCATTTAAGCTAAAGAATTTCCTAAGCTACTAGAAATAACTGCTAAATGTTCCCCAAATCAACACACTCACTAGATTAAAAAAATGATGGACACATTGGATAATAGGGTACTAGATAATATTATATCAGTAAAAAAGCCCACAGTTGTCATGGCCGAGATGTCTTTGACCAGATTGGACAGGATGACCTGGTGAATCTCAGATCAATCTACTCAACAAGGCTGCTTGGGGTTAAATCTTAATAACAGCAACATTGTGCATCATTTCAGCAATAACTTTTTTGTTTTTGTTTTATATGTATTTATATTGTATTTTCAGATGAAATACACACAGTTATAGATGCACACACACGCACACATACAAGTAACTATATGCAAAATATAGACCCATTTATATACCCATGCATGAACTCCCCACACATACACACATGTATGTATATAAACACACATATAAATACACACACACACACATATATATGCATATATATACAAACACACATGTATATGTGTGTATGTGTATGTGTGTGTGTGCATGCGTGCGTGTGTGTATACAGGGTGCGATGGGTAAACTGTTGCTACTTTATATTTTCAATTACGTGCATGTACATAGTTTGTTTTTGATTTTGTCGTCTACACAGTATAGTAGAGTCAGTCTGTGAGAAAAACAGCACCATGTGGCAAATCACTCTGCCAGAAATTTGGAATCAACATGCTGTACTGCTTGGCATTTGCATGGGAGACTCCAATACAAACGTCTCAGAGTGTTTGGGTGTCAATCTGAGGACAGTGCAGAGGATTCAAAAAGAATTGGATGAGTCTAACGGTGATTACGAAGGTATGGCAGCTCGGAAAACTCACTCTGACCATTCTGATAAGTAAAGGACTCCTGAATTTGTTGGTGAGATCCAGGCCATGATTAACAACGATTCCCCCAAGTTAATCAGGTCCATCACCAGGGACATGGGAGTGCCTGAGTTCCTTATCAGGCATGAAGACATTCGGTATTCCTCATACAAAATGAGAAAGGGCCAATTTTTATCCCAAGCCATCAAGGACAGGGGGAAAGACCACACTATGAAGCTTTTGAACAAACTCAAGCATCCCCTCCAACCAAATAGGCTTTGGTTTTTCTCAGACGAGAAAAATTTCAACCATGTCAGATGGTGAACACGCAGAACAACCATTGGTTTCCCATGTCCCCAAAAAATGTACCGAGAGTAATAAAAATCAAACATCCAGTCAACATCATGTTGTTTGAAGTGATCACTAGCAATGGCCATGTTATGCCTCCATTTATCTTCCCACACAGCTTCAGACACAACACAGAGGCCTACATCAAGTGCCTGGAGGAGGGAGTGCTGCCCTGGGTCAAGAGGATGGCTGCTATATATATATATATATTGTCTTCATCATTATCACCATCATCATTGTTTAACATCCACTTTCCATGCTGGCATGGGTTGAATGGTTTGACATGGAGCTGGCTAGCAGGGAGCTGTCCAGACTTCAATTGTCTGTTGTGGAATGGTTTCTATAGCTGGATGCCCTTCCTAATGCCAACCACTTGACACTGGCGTAGATGTATCTATGCAACACTGGCATGAGTGCATCTACGCAGCACTAGCATGGGTACATTTTATGTGGCACTGATACCTGAAAAGACAAGCCTGTATGAATGGAAGACAGCAATTTTACTTAGCTTGACGTGTCTTATCAAGTACAGCAAATCACTTCATCTCCCAGTCCCTTGTCATTTCCTCAGTGAGGCCCAGTGTCTGAAGATCCTTTCTCACCACTTCATCCCATGTCTTCCTGAGTCTACCCGCTCCACAATTAGAACTCAGCAATTCTTTAGGCAGCTGTCCTCATCCATATGTGTCACATGACTAAACCAGCACAGCCTTCTCTCTTGCACACATCTGATTCCTCTTAAATCATTTATACTCTGCCATGTGTGCATACAGACATTACCCATCCAGAGGAGCATGCTAGCTTCATTTCTTTCAATAGTCTATCAAATCCACTCACCAAGCTGGACTGTGCAGTGGGGCTGAACCCGGAACCATATAGTTGGAAAGCAATATTTTAATGATACACCTAAGCCTGCACTCAGCCATGTCTACACAGGGATGATAAAGAATAACATACATGTGTATGAATGTGTGTGTTTTAAAATCTAGGGCAGAAATGGTTATCCTGAAGTAAAAATCTCATTTTTTTTTTTTTGCCTTTATAATTTTGCTACTGTATTTCAAATATTCAATGTCAATTACATTTATTTAAGATTTGCAACAACCATTGACAACCACTGAGAGTCTGTGCCAAGCTCCCAAATTTAATAACTTTTTCTTTATATTTGATCAACAATGTGTTCAATATTTTAGAATTTAAAACAACCAAGAATAATCAAATTTGCTGCCCAGTCTACAATATAATTTATTACTATGTTTAATAAATATGCTATAGATACCAAGCAATTCCTATTTGATATTTCATTTCATATTATTATAGTATTTCACCCATCAGATCTTTCTCTTCTGCTACACATTCACTAACTTTATACATCTTCTGACTTTGTATTGATACCGTAATCTATGTACACCAATAATACTCCCAGCTGAAATGTTATATTTCATAATAAATAAATATATGTCATAATGTGGGGATTACAACTTCTACTTTATCTACCAGGATTTAAAATATATTGCATTGAGACATAGTTTTTAGAATTTAAGTATTATTGACATTTTATGATTCATCTTTTGTTCCATTTTCAAGTATATACATTTTTTAATTTCATAGATTTATTTAAAAACTTATTCATTTTATGGGTGTGTGTATGTGCATATCTATCTATCTATCTATCTATCTATCTATCTATCTATCTATCTATCTATCTATCTATCCATCCATCTATCTATCTATCTATCTATCTATCTATCTATCTATCTATCTATCTATCTATCTATCTATCTATCTATCTATCCATCCATCCATCTATCTATCTATCTATGTAACTGTATGTATGTGTATGTGTGTGTACACACACACATACATATATTTACACACACACACACACACACACACATATTTACATACATATATACACACATGTATATATGTATGCATGTAGATACATACGTATGTGCATACGTACCTTCCTACCTATCTACCTATTTACCTACCTACCTACCTACATACATACCTACATACATACATACATACATACATACTTGTATGTATGTATGTATTTTCACAGGTGCGCCCACTTCCAATCCAAAAACCAAATCCTGTCAGCTATTGGTCATCAAGATATTTCGATAGACTACTGGCTATGATCTTTGTAGGCAGCTTCTCGTGATGAGGCAAGAGATATGCGGGACAATACTTTCACAGATTTTCCTTATCACTCTTCTCATAGTATTTGATGATTCCTTCCACAGTGGAAGTATTTTTCCATCTTTCAAATATCTGTTGTAACATAGAATCTTTCTTTTATCTTTTATCTTTCACTTGTTTCAGTCATTAGACTGCGACCATGCTGGAGCATTGTCTTGAAGAATTTTTTATTGATAAGCCTTGTACTTATTTTGTACTTATTCTATCAATTTCTTCTGCTGAACTTCTAAGTTGCAGGGATGTAAACACACCAGTACCGGTTGTCAAGCAGTAGTGGTGGTGGTGGTGAATGGTGCATGCAGTTGTGTGCTGCCATCTGTTGGCATGCCACAGAACTAGTCTGGGAACTTTTTGATACCACTTTGTACATACATAGATACATACATACGCACATACATACACACATACATACATACATACATACATACATACATACATACATACATACGCACATACATACAAATAAAACTGCACAAGAAAAAAATGGTGACATCATGTTGGCATTCCCTGTTAACAAACTGTCTTGTAAAACAAGTGGAATATAAAATAGGTAAGGATTGGCAACAGGAAGAGCACCACTACCACCATCATAATCATCATCATCCTTTAATGTCTGTATTCCATAGTGGCATGGATTGGATGGTTTGACCAGGGCTGGCAAGCTGCAGAGCTGCACCAGGTTCCAGTCTGGTTTGGCTCGGTTCTATGGTCAGATGTCCTTCCTAGCACCAACAACTTTACAATGTGTGCTGGGCATTTTTAACATGGTCCTGCACAAGCACTCTTACATGGGACTGGCACAAATGCTTTTTATGTGGAATCAGATCTCGATTCTTGCAGGCCAGTCTTCTTCATCAGGGGTAGCATCTGACTGTAAGATAAGATTTCAATAAAAGGCATTCAATCTATAGTAGTATGGAAAAATCGATGTTAGATCTTTTATCTTTTACTTGCTTTTCATTTGACTGTGGCCATGCTGGAACACCACCTTGAAGGGTTTTAATCGAATAACTCAACCCCAGAACATTGTTTTTAAAGCCTAATACTTATTCTACTGGTCTCTTTTGTCAAACTACTGTTATGGGGACATAAACACACCAACAGTGGTTGTCAAGCAGTGGTAGGGGACAAACACAGACACAAAGACATGTCGATATTGGTACATACAAATATATATATATATATAGAAAGTAAGTGCTGAACATTTATTAAGTGACATCATGCTAAAATAATTGAAGAAATTCAGAAGATATATATATATATATGTATACATGCATATACATGCAAACAACATATAGTGTGTATGTGTATATATATATATATATATATATATATATATATATATATATGTAACTTGGTCTTTGAAGAAATATTATACAGGTATGAGCCAAGCAAAATAAGAGATGACTAATTTTAATTTTGGTAATTACATTACATATTCAGAGTGTAACCAAAGGCAATATAACTGTTAGTAAAAAAAAAACAAAAAAAAAAAAACATTTAGTAATATATTTCTTAAAGTAAACGTTGAGAAGTGTATTTTAACTGTCCTTCTTTCCAGATATTTTCACCCACCTATTGTGTAGTAATATATCTCCTCTACATGTTCCCATCCCTCTCTCATACTTTAGCCTCTCAGCCAACACATAGCATATATCCACATCCCTCTTTACTCCACTCAGCAGTGTTGCCCTTGTAAAAAGCAACCAATACACTCTGTAAAGAGTTTGACATTAGGAAGGACATCCAGCCATAGAGGCTATGCAAAACTGATATTAGAGCTCAACGCAATTCTCTTTCTTGGATTTTGCCAAACTGTCCAATCTGTACCAACATGGATTCACAGAAAACAGATGATGATGATGATGATGGTTATGATGATGATGGTTATGATGATGATGATAATGATGATCACACACACACACACATGTATGCACACACACACTAATTCACTTATATTTATATGAATATAGATATATGTATGTGGATGGGTGCAAGTGTGTATGTATGCACAAATATATGCATGAATGTATGTATGCATGTATGAATATATATAAACTTATATTTGTATAATTATAGATATATGTATATGTACGTGTCTATGTACTGAATTTGATGGCCTATAAGACGCACGAGTGCATAGCCTAGGCTGCACTTTTATAAAATAAACTACCACTAAAATTGTTTTAATTCCTCCACTTACCTGTATAACTTCATATTATTATGAGTAATTATAAGCAATTTATTGCATTCACATCTGATATAAACATACCGTAGGCAATGTTCACCAAATAGATGGCAGCACACATTTTATAAGCATGCATACTGTTTTGAGCAAGTTCTGAGCCTACACTGAGTGCATTGGACATGGGGATTTTTAAAGCCATTGTTGGGTAAAAAAGGTTCTTCATAAAAAGGCCATCAAATAAGGTATATATATTTATATATGCATATATGTACGCATATATGTGTGTGTATGTATGTATGTATCTGTGTGTATGTATGTATTCTTTTACTCTTTTACTTGTTTCAGTCATTTGATTGTGGCCATGCTGGAGCACCACCTTTAGTCGAGCAAATCGACCCCAGGACTTATTTGTTGCAAACCTAGTACTTATTCTATCGGTTCTCTTTTGCCGAACGCATCAGCATTGATTGTCAAGTGATGTTGGGGGAACAAACACAGACATACAAACATATATACACACATACATATATATATATATATATATATATATATATATATACGATAGGCTTCTTTCAGTTTCCGTCTACCATATCCACTCACAAGGATTTGGTCAGACCGAGGCTATAGTAGAAGACACTTGCCCAAAGTGCCATGCAGTGGGACTGACCTCGGAACCATGTGCTTGGTAAGCAAGCTACTTACCACACAGCCACTCCTGTGCCTATAATATATGGATGTGTAATGTCAATGTGAATACCCATCAGAGTGTAAGTATCTTGAGAGAAAAGCTGAACATTAGAAGCATCAGTTGGGATGTGCAAGAGAGACGATTGCGCTGGTATGGACATGTGGTGAGAATGGATGAGGATAGCTGCGTGAAAAAGTGCCACACCCTAACAGTTGAGGGAACCCGTGGAAGAGGTAAGCCCAGGAAGACCTGGGCTGAGGTGGTGAGGCAAGACCTTCGTACATTGGGCCTCACCGAGGCGATGACTACTGACCGAGACCTTTGGAAATGTGCTGTGCCTGAGAAGACCCGGCAAGCCAAGTAAGATCGTTGCCAGTGCCCCTGGACTGGCTCTTGTGCGGGTGGCACATAAGATGCACCATTTTGAGCGTGGCCGTTGCCAGTACCGCCTGACTGGCTTCCGTAGGATTTTCGAGCGAGATCGTTGCCAGTGCCCCTGGACTGGCTTGTGCGGGTGGCACATAAAAGACACCATTTCGAGCGTGGCCGTTGCCAGTATCGCCTGACTGGCCTTCGTGCAGGTGACACGTAAAAGCACCTACTACACTCTCTGAGTGGTTGGCGTTAGGAAGGGCATCCAGCTGTAGAAACTCTGCCAAATTTCGATTGGAGCCTGGTGTTGCCATCCGGTTTCACCAGTCCTCAGTCAAGTCGTCCAACCCATGCTAGCATGGAAAGCGGACATTAAACGATGATGATGATGATGATGATGATATATATATATATATATATATATATATATATATATATATATATATATATATATATGCACACACACACTCACAAAAAACATACATATGTATGTGTGATGCATATGTATGCACAAATATATGCATGTGTGAGTGTGTGTGTGTATATGCATATAAATATCATTCCTTAAAAAGTGTTTATTCTACAATAAATATTTATATTTTGTACAATACAGCTTTGTTTTGTTTTTATACTAACTCGCTTCATGAAATGTGAGTGTGCGTGTGTGTGTGTGTGTGTGTGTGCGTGTGTGTATGCATAAGCATGTGGCACATATTAAAAGACAAATCTTACTTTATCCACATGTGGTGTGTATGTATGTATGTATATGCATACATACATACACACATACATACATACATATATACATACATACATGTGTGTGTGTGTGTGTGTGTGTGTGTGTGTGTGTGTATGCATGCATCCATGAGCATGTAATTTTATAAAGTATGAGCTAGCCTCCTTGTCGTAGACTCGAGCTTGAATACAAAGCTACTTATTCTTATATTAAACCATGCAGCTTACATCTTTGTTATAAAGTAAAACATTTGGAGGCCTCTAGAATATATAGCAAGCAGACTGATAAACATTGTTCTATATATCTGCTTGAAATCTCTTCCAAATTTCTTCAATTATTTTAGCATGATGTCACTTTGCAAATGTTAAGCACTTACATTATGTTTAAGAAACCAGAATCATTTGCCTTCAAAAGCTTAGACTAAATAACAAAAAGTAATACACTTGTTCATCTTTTAATTCCTGTCTTGGCTTATACTGACTGTTGTAATGCCATGTGCATGTCAACAGATGGGCCTATATACATAGATACATACATACATGCAAACATACATACATACATACATACATACATACATACATATATTCACTTAGTTTTACATGTTTACTCTTTTATCGCCTTCAAAGTATTCTCCATTTGAAGCAATGTGTCCAGATGTGTTCACTTTTTGAAACAGTGCTGGAACTCTTGCGAAGTGACGCCTTTTAACATTTCTGTTGTTTTTTACTCCACCTCTTCCACATCTGCAAATTCTTTTTGCATCAGCTTTTCTCACCAGGGATGACCTTCAAAAAATGGTCCGGATCAACTTCCGACTGTTCTTTCAGTTCATGACAAGCATTCAGTCATGATTGTTTTTGATCTGTGAGTAAGCGAGGCACAAATTTTGCTGTAACTCTTTTCCTTTGCAATTCCTCATTCACAATTCATTGACAGGAGCTCCAGGACACACCCCAGTCATATCAACAAATTCGTCAATTGCTTGGTGACAGTCCACCAAGATCAGTTCATGAATTTTCATGATGTTTTTGTTTGTTTGGGAGATCGATTGTCACCCTAAACAAGGTTGGTCTTCAAGCAACAAGTGACCATTCCAAAAGTGTAGAAACCACTTGTAAACTTGTGCTTTGCTCACAGCAGCATCCTTGTAAGCTGTTTGTAGCATGAGAACTGTTTTGGCTGCTGTTTCCTCCTGTATAAAGTAGAATTTCATGGAGGTACACTGTTCCTTCATTTCAGCCATCACAAAAATTGACGAACAGGGAAGAAGCACTGCAGAACAAAAATGCACCATGTGGTAGTATGACCGCACATGATGACACCAGTCAGCAGACTGATGCCTGAGGGTCACATCAAGTGGCTTCTAGCAGCACAAGTCTGAACTACAATGGGTTTGTCCCACAGGGAATGTTTCCAGTTACTTTTGGGTACCCCCTCTTATACAAAGGAATACTGAAAAGTTCCTGACTTTGGATAAAAGAAAATACAGGAGGATCAGTTGATCATGATTTTATTTAGCATATTCCCCTCTCAGATAAACACAAATATTGCAGTGGCCCTTCAGTTTTTCTAAGCCCTATAAAAGAACTCAGAAAATTAGGCCTCCGACCAGGCCTTTCATGATACTCTTAAAGGCAGGAACTTTTCAGCACCCCTTGTACATATATACATAGAAACATATATTTTGTGAAGAAACTAGTGAATTCCATTTAGTAAGCACATAAATGCAAAACAAGGTGGGAAAAATAGTACTCAAATACCAAAGGTAGAGTAGTATGCTTTTATTAAAGCTGCAAATATCTTCACAAACTGTCTGACGAATGAGAACATGAAACTCTGAGTAACAGTTTGTGAAGATTTTTGCAGCTTTAATAAAAGCATATAAGAAACAGCTGGATTGTCTAGGTTCCATGCCTTTCTACCCTCCCCGGTGGCGGATAACGGGCCATTTCCGCTGCCGGTGAATCAGTGGCCCAATACAACGGATTTTTCAGACATACTATTGAAATAACTCTCGTTATACCTTCGATGATGTCCATTCCTTTTCAGTGTTGTAAGTCCAAAACATTGCTTTTTCAGAAAACGATAGTTTGGCCAAAAGAACCGGCTATTGCAAGCAAAAAAAAAATATTGAAAAAAAAAAAGCACATTTGGCCAAATTTGGACATGACTGTTTAATATAATAGCAACGATATATACATTTACATGTATATGGATGTCTTATCTTTTACTTGTTTCACTCTGTGGACTGTGGCTGTGCTGCCTTGAAGAACGTTAGTCAGATGAATTAACCTGCATACTTATATTTTGTTTTAAGTCTAGTATACATTCTACTGGTCACTTTTGCTGAACTACTAAGTTATGGGGATGTAAACAAACCGACACTGGTTACCAATTGGTGGTGGGGGTCAAACACAAAGACACACACACACACATACACACACTCGTATATATGTATATATATATTTATATATATGACAGGCTTCTTTCATTTTCCATCTACCAAATGCAGTCACAAGGCTTTGGTCGGTCCAAGGTTATAGTAGAAGACATTTGCCCATAATCCAAAGATTATGAAAATTGGTCATATTAATAGGACTCAATATGTTATAATGTGCTCTGAGATATTCTATCTAAACAATTAGTGTTGGACACTTGTACAAACATTTCAGATCCATTTGATTCACATCAGGGACAAAATGAGAATTTAAATAGATTTGAGATGTTTGTACAAGTGTGCAGGCAGTATTTTTGCAGATAGATAGATAGTCACACATACATACATACATACATACATACATGTATGGTATGTGTGTGTGGAGAGAAAGAGAGAGTGACGGACATAAAGTAAAATGTGTATGGTGTTGGGAGAAAAAAAAAAGGAAGATTTACAAAGTTAAATATTTCAAGTTGAAGTGTGATCTCATTATCTAAACAAGCATGAGTAATAATTTTAATCATTACAGAATTCCATTGAGAAGTCAATGCTTTTATAAGAGTATCAGTATTTCTATAGATATCACAGAAGATATGATAAATATAGATACATCCTTTTATCTATATTTATCGTATCTTATTTCTAGAAAATTTTTCATCATTTGTCTCTTGCTTGTTTCAGTCATTGGAGTGTGGTCATGCTGGGGCACTGCCTTGAAGGATTTAGTCAAAGTGACTCCTGAGCATATTGTTTTTAAAGTCTGGTACTTATTTCATTAGACTCTTTAGCTAAACTGCTGAGTTGCAGGGACATAAACAAACACAATGACACAAACATACATACAAACATACATACATACATACATACATGCATGTAGACAAACAGACAGACAGGCAGATATCCTCATTATCATCATCATCATCATCTTTATCATTATCATTATCATTTAATGTCTGTTTTCCATGTTGGCATGGGTTGGATGGTGTGACTGGAGCTGGCAAGGTTAGAGACCTGTGCCAGGCTCTGTTGTCTGTTTTGGCATGGTTTCTACAGCTGGATGTCCTTCCTAATGCCAATCACTTTACAGAGTGTACTGGGTGCTATTTATGTGGCACCAACATCATTGTTTTTAATGTTACACCATTGCAAGTGCTTTCTATACTGGCAGATCCATTTGACTCACATCAGGGACATAATGAGAATTTAAATAGATTTGAAGTGCAAGTGCTTTTTATACTTTTAATGTGGCACTAGTGCAAATGCAATTTTTGATACTGGTGCACCAGCACCAGTATTAATTATGCTGTGGTGGATAAGTCTTCTTGAGTACAGCAAGGAGCCAGATATCTCAGTCCTTTGTAATCTCCCTTGTAAGGCTCAGTGTTTTGAGATCAGCCTTCAATACTTTGTCCCATGTCTTTCCGAGTCTCCCTCTTCCACAAGTTCCATTCTACTTTAAGTGATCACCACTTCTGTATGCAACTATCTACATCCATATGCATCACATGACCAAACCAGTGCAGTCTTCCCTCTTGCATGCTGCAGCTAATTCCTGTTATGACCAACTTTTCTCTTAATACACTAGCGCTTTGTGGACTATGTATACTGATATTGCACATCCAGCAGATCATACTAGCTTCATTCCTCTCTAACCTTTGCATGTCTTCTGCATTCAGAGTCCATGTCTCACTACCATGTAGCATTGCTATTCATATACATGCATCATACAATCTTTCTTTCACATGGAGAGAGACCTTTGGTTGCCAACAAAGGTAAAAGCTCTCTGAACTTTCTCCATTCTATTCTTATTCTAGTGATTACACTTTCTGTGCATCCTTCCCAACTACTAATTAAGTCCTCTGGGTAGCAGAAATTATCCACTAGCTTGAAAGAGCCTCCAGAGCAACACACACACATCTGTACCATGTATTCTACCTCTACTGTTCCCTGTGAGTAGATCCTGATGCATTTAAAACATCATCTATTTCTCTCTCTCTCTCTCTCTCTTTCTCTCCCTTTCATTCTGACTATCTTTCTATCTTTCTCTCTATCTCTTCTTTCTTTTCCAATTAGGGTAGCCAAGTGTCTCTTCTACAGTTACATATATATCTCTATTCCTCTATTATACTCTAACCTCTAGCCTGGCACAAAGCCATTTGCCTTGGTTCTACTCCCTCTTCCAGCTGAAAGGTCTTTGTCTCAAAAAGTATTTGGTGACTCCAATGGTGTTGGTGCCACATGAAAAGCACCTAGTATACTCTGTAAAGTGGTTGGTGTTAGGAAGGGCATCCAGTCGTAGAAACCACACCAAAGCAGACGATGGGGCTCGTGCAGCTCTCCAGCTGGCCAGCCCCTGTCAGCATGGACGATGGATGTTAAATGATGATGATGACGTTGATACACACATACAAACACACACAATGAGCTTCCATACAGTTTCTCATCTATTACGTTTACTCTCAACCTCCTTATATTGTCAAACTTTGCATCATGTTTTATCTCACATATTATGATCTCCTCATAGAGTTTCTCATATACTTAATTGTTTCTTTTATCCCACCTGTAATACAATGCAACCACTTTATTCTGTTGCACTTTATATCATTCATCTCATCTTCCTCCATTACTGTATCCATACATTGTCATGCTCTGTATAATTTATTTTATCTCACCTCGATTACGATATCCTTATATTGTCACACTCTTATTTCATTTCTTTTATTTCACCTGTATTACAATTTGACCTAACTTACATTTTCTGTCAAATGCTACATTCTTAAATCCATGCAATACAGTCTATATATATATATATCAAAAATTTAAATGAGAGTTTTAACGCTAATATCCATTATTATTGAAATTTATTCCTATGTCAACATTTCTGTATAAGGTTATATTTAACTGTCAAATTCAAATCCATGCATTGAATTTGACAATTAAATATAACCTTATACAGAAATGTTGACATAGGAATAAACTTCAATAATAATGGATATTAGCGTCAAAACTCTCATTTAAATTTTTGATATATAACCAAGGAGATCGGTCCATAAGGAGTCTACTTTAGACCTTTGGGGAGAAATCTCTTGCTATTTTGGTAGCGATTACATGTTTATCTCATCAACACATTGTGGAAATATCATCATATGAACAAATATATATATATATATATATATATATATATATATATATATGTATGTATGTCTTTTGTTTCTATAAGTTTGTTTTTATATAGGAGAAAAAGTGACTCCATTTTGTTTCAGATTTCCACCCACACATTCACTGTCCATCCAAATTCAAGTACCAAGCTAACCTTTTTAAAAATCTATAAATACAAACTGTTCAACCTTTTGACAAATTGCTTCTGTCAATCTGAATCTGCAAACATAATTCTTGATTTTCTCCTTAGATATTTTTCTTTGTTTGTAATTCGTTTAGCTTATGAGATCTGTTTTATAACAACACCTGCTTTAAGACAACTCTTCTTATTTATGACTGTATCAGCTCTTTGACAACATATGATATTGATAATATCTATATACTTTAGAATGAAGTTTGCATCATAACAAAACTTATTATAAAAATCTAGTTTTTGACAAGATTTGCTTCATGAAAATATTTTGTTTAGGTTAAAATCTGCTTTATGATAAGATCTGGTCCATAATAAAATGTGTTGTATGACGAGATCTTATTACTAATAAGCATTCCAGGATTAACTATTAAGCAAGCCAAGCATATGCTTAGGGCACCAAGCAGAAGGAGGAACAGAGTCTTTTTCCAGTACCAGACAATAGAATTTAATACTGAAGTATTTTATGACGCATTTTAAACTTGGGAATGTAACAAAATCAGAATCCATTAACTATTGCAAAGAACAACCTCTACAGGGTAAATTGACAGATTCTAATTATGGAAAAATTATTTATATCAAATTTTTGTATTTGTATTTTTTCCCCATATAACTTTTTTTAAAAATAATTAATTAAAAAGTGTGCTTAAGTATCTTTCTACCCAGTCACATGGTTTTGGGTTCAGTCCCACCGTATGGCATTTTAGGGAAGGTCTTGCGCCAACCAAAGCTTTGTGCAACGATTTGATGGATGGAAACTGAAAGAAGCCATTGTATATGTGTGTGTTGATGTCTCCTTATCTTCCTAGCATGATCGTTGTAAATGAGTGTCATTGCCATACAAGCAGTGTCCTTCATTCCAATCTTCTATGAAAATATATCTGGCCATAGAGAAAGAATTTTTGTATTTTTTTCCTATTGCTCTGGTCATAAGTAAATAATTTGTTTATAATGCTTGTTGCTATTTAACCCTTTTGTTACGATATTTGTGTTGAAATATACTACATTAAGTTTGAAAATAATGAAGAATTTAATAAAACAACCATTATTAAGTTGGTATCTGGAACATGAATTGCCAGGGAATTTTAAATTAAAGCAAGGTTTTAACTTACATCACATTAAAAAAAGGATGGTTGTTTCACAGAATCTGAAGAAGTCTCAAATGGGTCGCTTATAAAAGGATTAATGTTAAATAAATAAAAATAAAACATGCTATAATTAATATGGTTGTGCATTGGTGGATAGTCTGGAAGAAAATTTAAAATCCTTTTTACATCCAGCCCTGACCGTCTTATTAGTTAGACAATGCAAATATCAACCTACCCATGGGGTACCATTGTTTGGCAGTGCTTAGAGCATCAGTTGACTTTAATCTGGCAATGCTGGCAAAATCTACTTTATGATGAAGTCCGGTTTGTCAAGATTTAATCTATAACAAGATTTAGTCTATAAGATCTATTTTATCACAAAGTCTGTTTACTTCTCTGCTCCTTGGAGTTGGATGGGCCTATTTTGCCATTACTGAGGTGTTTCTTTTTCACTTATTTCTCCTTCTGTACACTCCTTATTGTACCCAACTCCTACATCTTACACTAATCACTATATCTTGTTCTTGCTTCACAGAACATTGGCCCTCTGGAATTCCTTCCCTGTGCATATCTTTCCAACAGGTGTTGGCTTACAAAGGAACATTCATGGACCCAGCCGTGCAAAGAACATTGATATTAGCATGCAGGGCAAAATGCTTGATGATATTTCGTTTGTCTTTACATTCTGAGTTCAAATTCAACTGAAATTGATTTTGCCTTTCACCCTTTCAGGGTTGATAAAATAAGCACCAGTTGAGCAGTGGGGTTGATATAATCAACTTACCCTGTTACCCCAAATTGCTGGCCTTGTGCCAAAATTTGAAACCAATATTTGATTTGACTTACAAGGACTGTCTGAATTAATTAATGATAAGATCAAATTTACATCTATAAGGTCACCTCCTCCAATGACCCCCTCTCCTCTCAAAGTGTCTGTCTTGCAAGTTGCTTGGTGACCCTGCCAGTGCTGGTGCCACATAAAAAGCATCCATTCAACACTGTAAAGTAGCTGGCATTTGGAAGGGCGTCCAACTGTCAAAACCATGCCAAAACTGACCTTGCCTATGCTGGTGCCACATAAAAAGCACTCAGTACACTCTGCTGGGTGGTTGGTGTTAGGAAGGGCATCCAGCAGTAAAAACCATGCCAAAACAGACACAAATCTGGTGTAGTTTTCTGCCTGGCCAGCTTCTATCAAACTGTCCAACTCATGCCAGTATGGAAGGCAGACATTAAACGATAATGATGAAGCACTAGTGTGGCTGTGTGGTTAAGAAACTTGCTTCTCAGTTACATGGTTCTGGGTTGAGTCCCTGCTATATGGCACTTTAGGCAAAATCTTCTACTATAGTCTCATATCAACCAAAACTTTGTGAGAGGACTTGATAGATGGAAACTGAAAGAAGCCCATTGTATACACATACATATATATATGTATGCATTGTTCAGTTTTATTTCAAAATTTCTTGCCAATAGAGAAAGAGACAGTTTCTAATCTAGATTCAAGGTTCCTTCATTGGAATTTCAACATTAACAACAGAGTATTTTTGTTTATATGTATGTATGTATATATGCAGATTTGAGTGCTTTGCTTTATGTATGTATTCTCATGCATATCGTTGTATATCAAAACATGCTCATATATATTTAAATGATAAACTTCTGGAAAATTTTACAGATTTTTGCAGGTCCAGTGATGGATTGGATCTGTAGTCTTTGAATTAGCTTTCTTCTTTCTGGTTTTGAGAAGCCTAATTTCTCAAGATTGGTATTTAGGCAGTGTGTTACATATCCCAGAGCCCCAATAATTACAGGTATAAACCTGAACTTGTGATCTGGATAGAGTGTATGCATGTATGTATGTATGTATGTGTGTATATATGTGTGAGTGTTGGTGTTTCTTGTATTTCCATCATGATAGTTGTAAACGAGTGTCACTGATCTACAAGCAGTGGCCTCCATTTCACTCTTATGTGAAAACATATCTGGCCACAAGAAATATTACCCTTACTTGGAAAGAGATGAGGGTCTGTGAGAGGAAAGGCATCTAGCCATAAAAAAAAATCTGCCTTAAATTCATCCAGACCTTGTAAGCATAGGAAACTGAACATTAAAAAATGATAATGATCTACTTTATGACAACCCCTGCTTCCTCAGTTAATAACTCTTTCTCCAATCCTTCCTCATCATAACTCTTATATTCCAGCACCCCTAACCTGGATGACTTTGATTTACAGTCATCAATCTAATTCATGCAAAGCTTTATCTTACCAATCTCAGAAGTCAGGAAGAATTATTGACATTCCTTTTCTCTTCTTACTTTAACATTTTTGTATTTAAACTGACCAAATCCAGCCAAAATATTCTACCTGTTTTATGTTCAAACTGACCAGATCTGGTATCTCATACCTACTCTACAATACCATTCTAAAAATATACAATCATCATCAAAATTTCAAAACTAAAAGATAATACATGATTAATTCAAAACTGTGTGAATAAATGGCTGTGTTGTAAGAAGCTTGCTTCCCAAACACATGGTTCTGGGTTCGGTCCCACTGTGCGACACATTAGGCAAGTGTCTTCAACTATAGCCTTGGACTGACCAAAGCCTAGTGAGTGGATTTGGCAGATGGAAACTGAAAGAATCTGGTTGTATGTGTGTGTGTGTGTATATGTGTTTGTGTGTGTATTGTGTCTGTGTTTGTCCCTTCACCACCACTTGACAATAGGTGTTGGTGTGTTTACATTCCCGTAACATAGCGATTCGGCAATAGAAATTGATAGAATTAGTACGAGGCTTTAGAAAACAAAATAAGTACTGGGGTCACTTCTTTCTGTCTCATTATATCTTCCCATCATCTGATACAAGATTCTCTCCTCCAATGCCCCCTCCCCTCTCAAAGGATCTTCATCATGTAAGTTACTTGGTGACCCTGCCAGTGCTGGTGCTACTTAAGAAGTATCCAGTACACACTGTAAAGTGTTTGGTGTTTGGAAGGGCAT
>NC_142946.1:55509929-55599929 GCF_046866305.1 Octopus bimaculoides
AGGCATGAAAATACTTATTTTATCAGAGAAATAATTAAAATCTAAGAAAATATGAATACGTATCGGTTGCATAAACCCAGGATATACTGAGGGGCCCCTGGTATAAATTTCCATCTATTAGCCAGAAAGATCCTTGATAGGTGAACTGCAATATGGCAAGGGATTACTGTGTGTGTGTGTGTGTGTGTATGTATGTATATATATATATATCAGGAAATTAAAAATGAAATGTCTGATTTTCATATGCACCAAATTTGACAGTCGTTAACTCTAATGTTTTATTCTGACTATTCTTTGTTTTACAACATTGAAGAGTTACATCATCACTTTTTGAAATGCAATTCATGGTGTCTGATTATGTGAGTTTTCTCTTGTAAATCAATTTTTGTGAACCCAGGAATAGATAAAAAATTTGTGTTGTTTATGAATATAAGTTCTGTCATGGAACGAATGCATACCAGATAGTTTGAAACATCATTGAGGTGTTTGATGAAGATGGGGTAAATGAGTGCACTGTATGTTGACAGTTTGAGGAGTTCCGGTCTGGTGACTTTACTCTTGAAAATCAGCCCCGTGGTAGACCTGAGATCAAGGTGGATAAGGATGAGCTGGAAATTGTAGTGGAAGCGGATACATCTCAAACTACATGTGAGTTAGTAGCAAGGTTTGATGTTTTGATTCCAACTGTATTGGACCATCTGAAACAAATTGGCAAAGAAGCTGGACAATTGGGTGAACTGAACGAACTGAAAGAGCATCGAATGACCTGTCACGGATTTTTCAAATGACATGTCGTCTTGAAACTTGCTGTTCTTTGTTGTCACGGCATAAAAGCGAACCATTGTGTTGTATTGTGTGTGATGGAAAATGGATTCTTTCCAACAATAGCAAGTGTTCTGCATGGTGGTCAGATAAAGACGAAGTGCCAAAAAAGAATATTCACCAAAAAGGCTAATGGTATCTGTTTGGTGGTCCAGTGCTGGTGTCATCCACTACAGCTTTGTGAGACCTGGTAAGTCAATTACAGTGGATGTATACATCAACTAATTAGATGAAATGATGAGTGAACTTGCAATTAAATACCGAGATTGGTCAATAGAGACAGGTCAGTTCTCTTGCGAGACAATGCTTGACCACATGTTGCACAAAGAACTCTACTCAAGTTACAGGAACAGAACTTGGAAGTACTGTCATCCATCATATTTGCTAGACCTTGCACCAACTGACGATACCGTTTTCCAGGCATTAGGCAATATTTTACAAGGAAAAAAACTTCAAATCTGAAGAAGATGCAAGAACAGCCTTTTGTGATTTCATCACCTCTTGCTCTCCAGAATTCTTCAATGCTGGCATAAATATATATATATATATATATATAAAAATTAAGGTACTCAGAAATCTGGATGTTTGTACATTTACAGATTTCTGAGTACCTTAATTTTTTTCTTTAAATTATTTTCTGTACATCACCTCCAAACCTTCCAATATATATATATATATATATATATATATATATATATATGTGTGTATGTATGTATCTGTGTGTGTGTGTGTGTATCTTTCTGTCTGTGTTTGTCTTCCACCACTACTTGACGATTGGTGTTGGTGTGTCTCCGTAACATAGTGGTTTGGCAAAAAAAAGCCAATAGAATAAGTACCAGACTTTAAAAAATTAAGTACTGGGGTTGATTCATTTGACTAAAAATTCTTCATGGCAGTGTTCCTGCATGGCCACAGTCTAATGACTGAAACTAGTAAAAGGTAAAAGATCTAAACTTGTTTTTATGACCAAGCTATGGAGAAGAACCAATGTGTGTGTGAGAGAGCATTTTGTGTCATTAAGCATGGTTTCTTAACTCTTGTCTTGTTGATCTTTTTCAGATGAAATCCTGCCTTATTACCAACATGCAATCAAGATCATTAGCATGTATGTATTCTATATATATATATCCACACACACACACACACACACACACACACACACACACACACACACACACACACACACACACACACACACACACACACATCATTGTTACCATTATGTTAATGTACCTCTTTCCATGCTTGCATAAGTTGAGTGGAATTTCCTGTTGCCAGCCTTCACCTGTTTGCAAATAAAGTATTATTCCCCCATGAACAGACATGTTTCCATGGAAAATTAAAAATGATCACAGCTTGCATGATGGTTACTCCTGTTTACAACTGTCACACGATGTCAAAGCAAGGTGGCACTAACACACACACACATTTCCAATCTGTTTCAGTAAATTCTGTCTTACTGATGCAAACATGGAAAAATAGATGTATATTGATGTATGTGCAATTGTTTCTATGAACCCTTGGTGCACTAATTGTAAACAATGGTCACCGTCATACAATGTGTCATTTGTTTACAAATCTCCATGAAAGCATATCCAGCTTTTGAGATGTTCATTGTTTGAGTCATTAGACTGCAGCCATGCTGGAGCACTACCTTGAAGAGTTTTTAGTTGAATGAATCAATCCCAGTACATTTTTGACTAAGCTTGGTACTTATTCTATCAGTTTCTTTTCCTGAACCATTAAGTTACAGAGATGTAAACAAACCAGTACTGGTTATCAAGTGGTGGTGGGACATACACATATGACAGGCTTCTTTCAGCTTCTGCCTACCAAATCCACTTGGAAACTTTGGTTGGCTCAAGGCTATAGTAGAAGACACTTTCCCAAGGTGCCGTGCAGTGTCACTGAACCCAGAATCATTGTAGGGCTGTAGAAAATATTACCTTACTTGGAAACAGGTGAGTGTTGGCAACAGTGAAAATATCTAGCTGTAGAAAGATCTGCCTTAACAAAGATTTACTTGATCCAAGCAAATGGGGAAAAGTGATTGTGAAAATGTTTATTTCTTTCATTCTTTCTCAGCTATTTTTACTTGCTTTCATGACTTGTAAAAGAGAAAATTTTTAGTTGTCATCATCATCATCTATCTGATTTCTATACTAACACGGGTTGGACAGTTTGACAGGAGTTGACCAGCCGGAGAGCTGCCCATGGTTCCAGTTATCTGTTTTGGCATGATGACTATGACTGCATACCCTTCTTAGTGCCAACCACTTTACAGTGTATGTATTGGGTGATTTTTATGTGGCACTGGCACTGGTGACTTTTACATGGCACCAGCATGGATAATTTTTATGTGGCACCAGTATGGGTCCTTTTACATGGCACTGGCACTCATGAGCCTGCAAAAATTTCATGCATTGGCCACAAAGTCAAAAGTTTTAGAAGAGAAGGATCTATCTTCTATATTGCGCCTACTACTTGACTGGTACTTTATTTTATTGACCCTTAGAAAGATGAAAGGCAAAGTTGACCTTGGTTGAATTTGAACTCAAAATGATAAATTTTGGTATTTAATTATAGTAAAGGTTTGTAATTAAATACCACATATTTTGTCTGATGTTTTGCTATGAACTGAATTTAATTTGTAAATCTATATAAACAGGAAACATCTTTATGGACATTCGGCCCACTAAAAATAGCAGCCAGATTTCTCTCAAATCACACCCTATTGTCTTAAAGAAAGGACACACTGGATATTGTAGTTTAAAGTATGCAATATCTAAAAATAAAAAGACAAGTTGGTCATGGATAGAATGCTTCTGATCATAGGTCTACCTGATCATGACTGACCTAGAGCAAAACAATAGCAATGTCATATTAATTACTCTATTGCTTCACCAATACATATATATATATATATATATGTATGTGTATATATATATATATATATATATATATATATATATATATATATATATATATGTATATATATTCCACTTGTTGGTCATGTTAATAAAATTATCTCCTTTTAAAACTAGTTACATAAGAAGTACTTTAATGTCATCAACATCATGCAATAACACAGGACACACTACACATTTTCTCTCTGACATTTCAATTGATAATAACATTGATATTTGTAAAAATAAAAATTGAGTATAGCAGAGTATATTTGTATGTTTAAAATGTGTATAAACATATTTTGTTACACTCAACTTTTTTTTTGATAGTTTTCATGCCGTGCTTGATATAAATAGAATTTTTAACATTTGCTAAACTATCACTAATATTTAAATTTACTGAAATCCACTTGTTAGCTAAATGCCATACACTATGTGGGTGTAAGTTGCTGTACCAATATGCAAATTAATATACTTGTTAGCTAAGCACCATTCTCTGTGTAGCTGGAAGTTGTTGCATCTTACTAGAACAGTATAATTAAGTGGAATTTGGTGAAGGTTAATGACTTGTATAGCTGGTCTTTCTACCATCTGTACTGTTTTGTTTAAAACAGTTATTTTTCCCACTGTAAGACTAGATTTTAAATAGGCATGGTTGCCTGGTTAAGAAGTTGGCCTTGCTACCACAAAACTTTGAGTCTGATACTGTTGTGCAGCATCTTGGGGAAACGTCTTCAACTATAGCTGACCTATGCCTTGTGAGTGAATTTTGTAAATGGAACTGCAGGAAGCCCATTATATATGTGTGTATGCATGTATGTGTGTGTATGTGCTGGGCCTCATGTAGGCAATTATGCCAGTGTCGTGTAATTAGCATCTGTGCTAGTGACATGTAAAAAGCACCTTTCAAGTGCTGGGCCTCACGGGGGCAATGACAAATGACCAAGACCTTTGGCAATATGCTGTGCTTGAGAAGACCCATGGAGCTAAATGAAACCATGGTCATGACAAATACTGGTGTCATGCAACTGGCACCAATGCCAGTTGCATGTAAAAGCACCTATTACCCTCTCGGAGTGGTTGGCATTAGGAAGGGCATCTAGCCGTAGAGACCAATAAAATCTAAAATATGTATGTTTTTATATATAATCACATTATACAAAAAGTGAGATACTTGACACTGCTTCTGAGCTACAAGATCTTGAATGCCAGAGAGTGCACAATGTAAGTCTCTTTCAACGTTCAGCCTGTTTCTGTACTTGGTCTTGATAGCAATGAGCATGGAAAATATCAGCTTCACAAAGATACATAGATCCAAACATAGCTAAAAGCTGAAGAGCCTGATGTGAGATCAGAGAGTGAACAGGAAGGTACTTGATCCAGAACATTTCAAGATCTAGTTCCTTGAAGTCTTCCTTAGCTGGGGAGTTGAACTTCAGCTCAAGAAACCCCTTTTGCACTTCATCCAATATATCAGTCACTTCACACTGAAATGGGTTCCTGATGAATTTCCAAGCTTCACACTTTTCATCTATATCTGGGAAGTATCTGATGAATTCTGTTTTCAAGTCAGTTAGATGAGTGATTATTTGTTTCTTTAACTCAGAATCCAAGTAACTAAAACTGGGGCTGTATTTCCCTACTGAATTCAACATTTCCAGAGGTCGAGTTTGGCCATGAAGTTATAAAACCTCGAAAAAAGGTATAATTGTAAGGTTAAATGAAGGCACCCGGACATGGGGTAGAGTGTGTGTCCCCTCTTTCATTGTACTGTCATGTTTGTATATGTACTGCCCCCTTTATATTTAGCCCCCTGTGGGCAATAAAAAAAAAAAAATTTGTTGTTACAATCATCTGAAATCAAAGTGTGATAGTCAAGCAATTTTGCTATTCAACTTCAAAAAAGGGCATTAAGCAGCTGAAACTGCTCACAATGTCAATGAAATCTTTGGTGAGGAAATGACCAGTGGGTGGTCAGCTTGAAAATGGTTTAAATGATTTCAGAGTGGAGACCTGAGCCTTGAAGATCGTGAGCGTAGTGGCCACCCATCTGTCATCAATGACAGTCAATTGAGGACCATCATTGAGAAAGATCCATGTAAAACCACTCGAGAACTGGCAAAAGAACTTCAAGTTAGCCAGAAAACTGCTTGCAACCATTTGCATGTGATCAGAAAATCAAAAAAGCTTGACAAATGGGTATCACATGATTTGAATGAAAATCAGAAAATGTGAAGAGTTAAAATTTTTCTCATTGCTTCTTCTCCATAACCAGACTATTGTAACTTGCAATGAAAAGTGGGTTCTGTACAATGATAAAAAACATTCTTCGAAGTGGTTAGACCAAACTGAAGCACTGAAAACCTTCCTTAAACCTGAGCTCTTCAAAAACAAGGTTATGGTGACTGTTTGGTGGTGTACTGCTGCATTCATCCACTGTAACTTCTTAAAGCCCGGAAAAATCATTACTGCAGAAACATATTGCCATGAAATTGCCAAAATGAATGGAAAACTGCTACTCTTCCAACCCAGACTGGTCAACAGAAGAGTCAATCATTCTTCATGATAATGCTCGACCACACATTTCACTAATGACGCTCCAGAAGTTGAGGGATATATATATATATATATATATATATATATATATAATATTAATAGTAATGGTAAAACAACAAAAGAATGAAAGAGACCTCGATATTATGTAAATAGAGGAATTTATCTGTAATATATGTGACAATTATTCAGTTGCCATAATAAAACTCCAAGTTTTTAAAATATTAAAATTTATTCTTCTTGCACAGCCCAGTACTGAATAATCTACAGCTTGGTTGTTGAAGACCCCTGCCATAAAGTGTCTTTATGGCTCTTTGTTTCACATGGCAATGCATGTAATAATAATGGTGCCAAATGGCCTTTCCCTTGGATAAACATTAGTGGTTAAAGAAAGGGGAGACTTGTTTACATAGGCAACTGCTAGTTGCTAGTCTTTCTCAGAAGATATTGTCCAGACCTGTTCATACATGTGTGGAAGCGTGGTCAACAGGGGCATCATTAAGGTGAAAAAAACCCATCAGTATTTAGTTTATTGTTGAACCATCTGTGCCATTCCACCACTCTTGGGAGAAATCTGACCTTTTCAAACATTTCTCAGCTTTATATATATACTAGCAGTAATACCTGTTGTTGATTAGGTAATTACTTTTACTTTTTCTCAGGAGCCACATTCAAAGTGTTATATATATATATATAAATAACATATGAGTATATGCATATATATGAACATGTATGTACATACCTTCATCTACATATATCATCATCGTTCATCATCATCATCATCGTTTAACGTCCGCTTTCCATGCTAGCATGGGTTGGACGATTTGACTGAGGACTGGTGAAACCGGATGGCAACACCAGGCTCCAGTCTGATTTGGCAGAGTTTCTACAGCTGGATGCCCTTCCTAACGCCAACCACTCAGAGAGTGTAGTGGGTGCTTTTATATATATATATATATATATATATATATATATATATATATATAGATGCATTTCTGGGTACATGACGTTGCAAAATAACATGGACAAAATGATAAACAAGGTACAGGCCACACACACACACACACACACACACATATAGATTTACTCCTCCTGTATGTATGCATTTTATATAGAAAAAAGATCAATTTCATACACAAACTTCTGTTTGTTTATTATACAACAATAATAAGTGAGTTGTATGTGTTATTTTAAATATCAATACAGTAATGGCAATTATATAACACGCAAAGCTTTGGTTGGCATGGAGCTGTAATGAAAGAGATTTGCCCAACATGCTGCACAGTGGAACGGAACCCAAAGTGACATGGCTGGAAAGCAAGTTTCTCAACCATACACCCATGCCTATAAAGGAAAGAAACATTTTGGATATACTCCTTGATACAATATGCTTAACAAAAAGATGGGATGTTTATGGCAAGAACACCTTTGATTTTAGTATTTACTCAACCAATGCAACAACTAACAACGCTACACCATACAGGGTGTTCCAGAATTTCTGTTTCAATGAAATTGAGTAAATTTTAAAAAGAAACTGACAGAATTTTATGTTTAATACTTAATTATGATACCAAAAGAAATAGATTTATAAATCTTATGCCAAATTTTCATTGAAAAATTTTCAACATGTCTGTATCCCTGCATACTTCAAATCTCTCCTTAGCATTGTGAAACACATTTTGAAGCATTTCAGGAGTTAACTCCTGCACTGCTAACTGAATGTGCTCTTTAAGCTCATCTAAATGATTGTGCCATTTTGTGGATAGAGGCAAAGAAAATGATTGCTGCCAACTTGAAAAAAAGCTGTCCTGGACAAATAAGAGGGATTGATCAGGAATGAAAATAAAATTATAAAAAAATTATAAACAAAATTCGAAATTTATACACTTTTAACACTAAACACGATAAACATAAATAAATGTGAGTTTTAAAAAAATGCATCTGATTTCACTCAAATTGAAATTAATTCTGGGACACTTTGTATTTACTCGTCTGACTAAATGGGGGAGGGAATACAGGTGGGGACTAATTGCAGGACTAAAACAAGGATAAAACCCTGAGCAATATACTCAAATCTGATTAATCTGCATTTTTGGGTGGGTCCATAGTTGGCGTCAGAAATTTATTTTAGCCAACAACAATTCAAGAAGCCTGATTAATTTGGAGGAAAGCGGCTGGATACTCTTCAAGTTACAGACCTTAACGCTGCCAAAATACTTATAAAATGTGTTTTATCTGCCCCTGGGCCTGTATTAGGCAAGAAGTTGAAAATATTTCTGGCCCATGACACTCCATTGACCCTAAGTAAAGCATGTGTAAAATTTGAATGAAACCAGCTGGGTACTCTTTTAATAAAGCTGCAAAATTATCAGAAAAACTGCTACTCGGAGTTTCACATACCCGTTTGTCAGACAGTTGTGTTTTCTTCACAGCTGTCTGACAAAAGGGAACGCGAAACTCAGAATAATAGTTTTTGTGATAATTTTGCAGCTTTAATAAAAGAACACACACACACACACAAACACAAACACAAACACAAACACACACACACACACACACACATAAAATTGAGAATGTGTGTTTGTCTATCTGTCTGTGTGAATCCCTAAATCCCTAATTTTGCATATTACTCTACTTTTGGTATTCGAGTACTATTTTTCCAACTTGTTTTGTACTTACGTGCTCACCTGTGTGTGTGTGTGTATTTGGGGAAACTATTATACTAATTCAGTCTCATTTATTATTATCATTGCATACAAATTACATGTGTGTTAAAAGGGAAAGAAGCACAGGCTAAAACAAATGTTATGTCTTGTAATATATTTCATGTTACTTAAATCTACTGTTTAGTACATTAATATTTAATTATTAATGTATTAAACAACAGATTAGGTTAGCATAGCATTATTTCTGCAAACTGGCCATACCAGTTTGGTGTAGTCATCTGATTAAGTGGCCTATAAATATTAGCTATATATCTGTAAACAGAGAAACTGGAATACTTAGTTTATGAGGGCAGTCCCAACCAGGGCAGAAACCAGGTCAAGTAAGTCCATTTTGTTTTTGTTCACAGAAAGATTAATCAGACTTTTGTGTCTTAGTATGGTCATTATTTTTAATATATAAAACCACAGTAATGGTTGCTAGGACTTAAACATATCATAAGATATATTTCAAATTATTAATCATAGCACAATTGGTAGAGCAACAGATTAAATGAATTGTGACATTTAGTTTAAGCCTCTTTACATTGTGTTCACATTCTGTTGTCTTTTATCTTTTTCATTCATTAGACTGCGGCCATGCTGGGGCACTGCCTCAAAGAGTTTAGTTGAACAAATTGACCACAGTACTTTTTTGTTTTCAAGTCTGGTACTTATTTTATTGGTCTCTTTTGCTGAGCTGCCAAGTTACGGGGATGTAAAACCCTAACACCTCTTATCAAGCAGTAGGACAAATGCAAACACACAGACGTGCCATCATCATCATTATTTAATGTCTGTGTTCCATGCCAGCATGGGTTGGACAGTTTGACAAGAACTGGCAAGCTGAAGGACTGCACCTGTCTCCAATCATCTCTTTTTGGCTTGATTTATATGGCTGGATGCCCTTCCGTAACATCAATCAATTTACAGTTTGTACTGAACACTTTTTACCTGGTGCTTGTCACATGGTGCTGGTACAGGTTATTTTACTATGTGGCACTGGTACAGGTACTTTGTATATGGTGCCGGCATGGGTACTTTTTGCACATGTCTATACATACATACACAATGGGCTTCTTCACAGTTTTTGTCTACAAAATTCACTTGCAAGTCATTGGTCAATCTGATGTTATATTAGAAGACATTTGACCAAGGTGGCTGAGCCTGAAATCAGTGGCATTTCCTTTTTAAATTAAATTTTCTTAAACTTTATCAAAGTACCTCTTCTTGCAGAAACCTGGAATTTTTTTCACAGGACCTTAGAATTCTTTGGAAGCTATTTTGAGAAATTCTACAGTCGACTATTGTCTTCTGGGCAATTTGTGATCAAGAATTAGTTACCACTATTCATCTAGGGTATCGTTAATGTCAGTGTGGCTGTTAACTTTGTTCACTCTTATAACAAGTGTTGATGTTGATAATTTTTTTCTGTATCTTTCAGGCATTTTGATACTCCAACTAACTGTAATGAATTTGACATTGTGGAGAAAATTAAAAGACACTGTAAGTATTAATTATTAAAACTTTGCTTTAAGTGGTTTAGATATAGTGTGTCTATGTGTGTGTGTGTATGTATGTATCTATCTATCTATCTATCTATCTATCTATCTATCTATATATATATATATATATATATATATATATATATATATATATGTATGTATATCTAATATAATAGAAGCAAAAACTAATTTCTGTGTGTCAGTGTCACACTTAGACCCCCCCCTCTCTCACTATTCAATGACACTCCTACTATTCTGCATGATAGGGGTGAGAGTAATAGTAGGCATAGAGATGGTGTGGGTGGTGGTGAACAGAGAGAGAGAGAGAAAGAAAAAATAGGAGAGAAAGAAATTTAAAGAGAGTTGATGATGTTTTATTAAAAGTAGTAGTGTTGATGGTGGCAGTGGGAGTAATAATAAAAGAGAGAAAGAATGGGTATGTGAGAGAAAGAGGAAGATGTACAACTTTTAACCATATCTCTTTGACAGAAATTCGTGTGACCAACATACTGAACACTATCATTTTTGCTTTATTTCTTGCTTTATTTAATACAGTTGTGAAATGCTGCTAAACATTTTGCCTAGTGTGCTAATGATTCTGCCACCTTGCTGCCTTAATGTTGAAATATTATCCTCTTTCTCAGTCATCAGTACTTAAGTGTTGTGCATTTTCTGATTGCAGTAGCTAGAAATGGAAGAGAGAAAGAAGCTGCTTCATTTGCCAGTTCTTACAGAGTATTCCAGAACAATGTAAGTCAACATGATCACTACACTCTTACTGTCGTGAAGTTTTTTTTGCAGGGTGGACAATTAACGATTTTATGACCTTATGTTGATTTGTACAGTGGCTGGGGTATCCTTGTATTTAACCTGTTCTTGATTTTATCAGGGCTGAAAGTTTGAAAGACTCTTCTCCCTATATTTCCGGCCTTATGTCTATGGTGGAAATAATTATTGCTTAACCCTTTAGCATTCAGATTGTCAAATGTAATGTTATGTATTGACATTGTTTTGAATTATTCACATATTATCTTGTTGCTTGGATATTTCAATGACTGCTTATTTTTAGAATGACATTGTAGGGTAGGTGTGAGAAACCAGATCTGACTAGTTTGATCCTAAAGCAGGTAGAATATTTGAGATGGATATGGCCGGTTTAAATGCTAAAGGGTTAATGGTAGTCATTAAATAAAATGCCTTGTGGTATTTCACAATTAACCATTACAATCTGAGTTCAAATCCCATTGAGGTCGACTTGACCGATACTTTATTTTATTGACTTAGGAAGGACAAATGGCAAAGTACTGGAATCATTATAGTTGACTATTTTTTGTCCCAGAACTTTTGGGCTTGTCCCTATGTGAAAAAAAAAAAAAAAAATCACAATTTCTTTTTCTTTGTTTTGTTTCAGAATACTATCAAACAAAAGGGATCTGTACTTGTATTTCTGTATCGTCTGAAAGAAAGTAACTTGCTGAACAACCAGCTGGTAATTAATTCTCATATTCTCTTTCATTAATTAATAATTTTTAAGCTAATGAACAGCAGTACCCAGTCTTGCTCAGGTTTGTTAATTATAATCATATTAGTTCATTATATTTGAGACTAGCAGAGGCACCCAGTGTTGCCTAGGAATGAAATTGTTCCTTATATATTGGAAGAAAAAAGCAAAATATGCTGTATAGAAATTTGTTATTCTAAATTAAATTTATTCTTCAATTGGGAAATCAATTCTGAATTCATAATACAAAAATGATAATAATAATAATTTTTATCTTATGCACAACATTGTTCTGGAAGAAGTTTAGGTTCATGTTCATTCACAAATGTAACCAAGCCTGTGATATCATAATTTGTCTCTCTTGCTATATCTCTTGAAGTTAAATCACTAATCCGATGGCTTGTTTTTGGCAGTCCAGAGCCCAGACTCTTGCAAATTTTTGTCTCCCATGGCCAAAACTTGATCCTCAATTTCAATCAGTGCTTGGTTAAAAATTGTTTCAGAGAACTGAATATTGATATCTGGGTTTGCCTGTTGAACTGCATACTTTAAGTCTTCAGCCATATCCTAATAATGTTTCATCCAAAGCTGTAGGAGACTGCCAAGTTGGCACATGTTCAGTAGAATTGCAAAAAAGTTTCCTTGGAGAATCTGTTACTGATGCTTCAGTCAATGCAAGGTCCCAATGTTCATAATTTTCTTAAAAAAAAAAAAAAACCTTGTTGATAGCATGATTCCTTATAAGTTTCACTAACATGACCATCTACCCTCCTTGAATCTTGGAATGATTTGGGACCACGTATTTCATGCAAAAGGAAGTGTAAGTAGTAGCATTCTGCTTGGCTTGGAGGGGACACTGTAAACTCTTGCAAGTGCATCATCCCCGCATTTCCTCTTGTGCCATTTGTTTCTCCATGTGGCTGCCTCAACATTACTGTCGAAAACTACTTTTTTATTGGGTACAGGGAGAATATTCTAGAAGATTGAATGATGAGATGGCTAGAAGCTGATATCATGCAATGGCTCATTGCTGATGAGTTGCTTAATAGACCAATCATGTGAAACTACTGTGGTTTGAGTGTGATGTCTGACCAGCTACCTAATGGTTTCATTTCAAATCACCCCTACATATTAAAATATTAGTATGATACATATATCTGGCAGTATCTTACTTTCTGTAAGGCATCAGTTCCCAATTTATTATCACCTCACAAACTGGGTTACTGTATCTGATTGTGAAAGAGTTGTGAAGACAAAAGTCTTTTATCTTTGAAATAAGTGATAAAATGTAAAATTTTCTTGCAATGACATGGATTGGCATAAGGACCACAACACAACGTTTATGTAAGCAAAAATCAAGAAATATTTCTCCAAAAGTATCACATGTTAATGTGTTAAATTTTGATAAAATTATTTCTTTTTTGCCTGAGATATGTAGTGCATTGCTCTTGTTGAGAAGACATACCCACCATGACAGAATTGAGAACCTAAAGCCGAGATTCCACATAGAAAGCATTCTGGTGATGGTGTCACGTAAAATGTACTGGTGGTGATACCACATTAAAAGCACTGATGATGGTGCCACATAAAAAGCACCCAGTACATTCTGTAAAGTGGTTGGTGTTAAGAAGGCATCCAGCTGCAGAAACCAAACCAAAACAGATTATGGAACCTGGTGCAGCTCCTGTCAAACTGTCTAACTCATGTCAGTATGGAAAATGGACATTAAATGATGATAGCTGTAGCATTAAAACATAGAGGAGTTATAATTGCATGCATGAGATTTTAGGAATAATTATTTGTAAAGACTGCATTAGATATATGTTTTTGGAAATTTTAGGGAAGGGAACAGGAGGATTGGGATCTGTTTAGAGTAGCAGTGTTAGTAAAAGATTCAGTTGTTTTTGGATGTTTCTTTACCTTATTGGCACTCCATTGGTTACACTGAGGAAGGTTCCAGTTGATCCGATCAATGGAACAGCCTGCTTGTGAAATTAACATGCAAGTGGCTGAACACTCTACAGACACACGTACCCTTAATGTAGTTCTCAAGGAGATTCAGCATGACACAGGATGTAACAAGACTGGCCCTTTAAATATTAGAGGTACGACTCATTTTTGCCAGCTGAGTGAACTGGAGTAACATGAAATAAAGTGTCTTGCTCAAGGATACAATGCACTGCTAGGAATGGAACATCTGACCTTATGATCATGAGCCAAATATCCTAACAACTAAGTCACATACCTTCACAGTTTCTCTAAGACTAATTAATTTTTGTATTAACAATTTGCCTGCAAGTCTGAACATGTATGCTCCATATCACTAAGCCACTGTCTTCATCTGCTTCTCTTTCTCACATCACTTCTATGTTTTGTTTGCTTTGAATATCATGGTTTCTTATTCTGTGTGAAACGGACTGTATGAAGTGTGAAAACGGAGAATGATGCTGTACAGTGGTGAGGTGTTGGCACTGAAAGTGGGATAGGGAAATTTTTTCAGAATTAGGAGAGAAACAATTGAGTATGATATGTTGCATATTTATCATTTAAGAACAGAAGTGAGACAAAACAGTGGTTGAACATGAAACGCTGGCATGATTGATATGTGATGTAAGTGAATGATATCTGCCAGGTAAAAAGCACAAAAATACAGCATCTAACTGAGAATGGCAAGTACTGCTAGCAGAGGCTAAGGAATAACATCCATTTGTTCCCTTCTCAAGAATGTAGAAGTTAATTTGAAGTATTGATTTGGTTGCTTGTTCTGACAGGTTAAGAGACCACAAAGGGGATCTTCTACTAACATAGGTATGTAGTGTGGTCTTTAACAGCAGGAAGGCATTGAATATCTGGGAGGCTGGACATTTAATCATTTACCTATGTACTGTTGGTCTGTTTGAGTAGAACCACCAAGGGACTACACAGCAACAACTGAGGAAGAAAAGGAAAGGGGTGAATTCAGTTCTGAAGTTGATGGTCTTTACAGATGAAATAACCTGTGATTAAGGAGGCTACAGCACATGGTGAAAAGGAAATACTTGTGAAATACTTCATAGGCGCAGGAGTGGCTGTGTGGCAAGTAACTTGCTTACCAACCACATGGTTCTGGATTCAGTCCCACTGTGTGGCACCTTGGGCAAGTGTCTTCTACTATAGTCTCGAGTTGACCAAAGCCTTGTGAGTGGATTTGGTAGACAGAAACTGAAAGAAGTCGGTCGTATATATGTGTCTGTGTTTGTCCCCCCAACATCGCTTGACAACCGATGGTGGTGTGTTTATGTCCCCGTAACTTAGCGGTTCGGCAAAAGAGACCGATAGAATAAGTACTAGGCTTACAAAGAATAAGTCCTAGGGTCGATTTGCTCGACTAAAAAAGGCGGTGCTCCAGCATGGCCACAGTCAAATGACTGAAACAAGTAAAAGAGTAAAAGAACACCAAAAGAGGAGAGTCTGTGCCTCAAAGATTGTGATGTTGAGACATCTGCATTAGAGGAGATGAATTAATCAGTGAGAGATTCTTAATCACTGACTTAGTAGTTAAGTTAGTACTTGGGAGTAGGATTTGAGAAGGGTTCTGTATGGAATTTTAGCAGCAGCTAGACAATGCTGTTGCAGAAAATGTTAATGCATCCAGCAGGTTTAGATGGATTCCATGGATTTATAGAAGTAGTAATTACAGTAGAAATAATTTTTAAGAAGATATGCTTCAATGTTCTTGTGGTTGTGTGAGGGTTGCACTCTGCTGTGTGTGTTCTTGTGCTTGTAAGGTTAAGAGTTGTTCACATGTGTGGTATGGTTGTGCTATCCGGGATATGTGAAGTCTTCTATACAAAATGAATTAATGATTTTCTTTTTATATCTTTCTCCACAGTCAACTGGACAACTGTTTGGTCAGAGCCTGACTAGTTTTTATACCTCTACACCTATCATGAACGATGCAACCCACATTTCACATGCTATTGGGGATGTCTCCTCTTCACAGTCATCATTTCCCAAATCTGCATCCGCTAGCAGTGGTTTTAGCAGTCTTCCATCACCAGAGACACAGTTTCCTCCAAGGTAAGCTCATCTAATTTCAGCCAAAACCTGCACCTTTGTTAGTCTGGTAGTCATCATATTCTGAGTATCATCATCATCGTTTAACGTCCGCTTTCCATGCTGGCATGGGTTGGACGGTTGACTGAGGATTGGTGAGCCATAGGCTGCACCAGGCTCAATCTGATCTGACAAAGTTTCTACAGCTGGATGCCCTTCCAAATGCCAACCACTCTGAGAATGTAGCGGGTGCTTTTACGTGCCACTGACACGAGTTCCAGCCAGGCGGTTCTGGCAACGACCACACTCAAAAGGTGTTTTTATGTGCTACCGGCACTGGTAACAACCACACTCGAATGTTGTTTTTCACATGCCACCGGCACATGTGCCGGTAAGGTGACACTGGCAACGATCATGCTCGAATGATGCTTTTCAAATGTCACCAGCACGGGAGCCAATCCTTGGCTCTGACAACAATCACGCTTGGATGTGCTTTTAATGTTCCACTGGCATGAGTGCCAATCAGGTGGTACTGTCATTGGCCATGTCAGCGATTTTGATTTGTTTACACTTGCCTCAATAGATCTTCACAAGCAAAGTTCATTGTCCAATGAATGAGGGGTATTCATAAGTAGGCCGGTTACACCCCACATTCGGATGTAATTTTGATGTTCCACTGGCATGAGTGCCAATCAGGTGGTACTGTCATTGGCCATGTCAGCGATTTTGATTTGTTTACACTTGCCTCAATAGATCTTCACAAGCAAAGTTCATTGTCCAATGAATGAGGGGTACTCATAAGTAGGCCGGTTACACCCTACATTCGGATGTAATTTTGATGTTCCACTGGCATGAGTGCCAATCAGGTGGTACTGTCATCGGCCATGCCAGCGATTTTGATTTCACTTGCCTCAATAGGTCTTCACAAGCAAGGTTTATTGTCCAATGAATGAGGAGTATTCATAAATGGGCTGGTTACACCCACAGGCATAGGCCATGGGCTATGGTCTTACTTGGCTTGTCTGGTCTTCTCGGTAAGGCCCAATGTGCGAAGATTGTGCTTCACCACCTCATTCCAGGTTTTCTTGGGTCTACCTCTTCCACAGGTTCCCTCAACTGCTAAGGCTGTGACACTTTCACACAGCTGTCCTCCTCCATTCTCGCCACATGACCATACCAGTGCAGTCGTCTCTTTTGCACACCACATCTGATGCTTCTTAACTCCAACTTTTCTCTCAGGGTGCTTACACTCTCTCGAGTATGCACACTGGCATTACACATCCAGCAGAGCATGCTGGCTTCATTCCTTGCAAGCTTACGCATGTCCTCAGCAGTCACGGCCCATGTTTCACTGCCATGATATTGCTGCACCTCATATGTGTCCATAGCTTACACTGGGTACATCTTATAGAGTTTCTACCTACGCCTTTTCTACAGAGCGAGCAGGGCCATCTACCTGAAGGGATTTGTGGTTTGTCTGCTTTCCTACTTGTTAAGACTTTGGTTTTAGCTAAGTTGAGTCTAAGGCCCTTCAATTCTAACCCTTGCTTCCACACCTGAAACTTTACTTCTAGTTCTGATAGTATCTCAGCAATTAGAGCAAGGTCATCAGCATAGAGGAGCTCTCAAGGGCATCTTGTCTTAAATTCCTCTGTTATTGCCTGGAGGACTATGATGAATAAGAGGGGGCTGAGGACTGATCTTTGGTGGACCCCTAACCCTTCTCGGAATTCTTCACCTTACTCGTTGCCAACCCTCACCTTACTGACAGCTTCCCTGTACATGGCTTGCATAGCTCTCACTAACCATTCATCTATCTCTAGTTTCCTCATTGACCACCAGATAAGGGATTGGGGAACCCTGTCAAAGGCTTTCTCCAGTTTATCTTTGGCTAGGTATTTCTCTTGCAGCTGTCTTACCAGAAATATAGCATCAGTGGTGCTTTTCTTTGACATGAACCCAAACTGCATCTCATCTAGACTGACTCTCTCCCTAATTAGTTGGGCTTTGACGCTCTCCGTGACCTTCATTACCTGATCCAACAACTTGATACCTCTGTAATTATTTGTATCTAAAGCATCACCTTTACCTTTGTAGCAGTTGACTATGGTGCTGCTACACCAGTCGTTGGGTATGACTCCTTCATGTATCACCTGGTTAACTATACGGGTGACTAGGCTATAGCTGACACTGCCAGATATTTTGAGCATCTCTGCAGTGATTCCTGATGGGCCGGGGGCTTTCCCTGTCTTCATACTCTTAATTGCTTATCTACCAAGGTACTGTCAATTCAGATAGCTGGTCCCTCTGTTGGGTCAACGTTCGGCAGACTCTCTTTCTCCCATTCATTCCTTTTATTGAGCAACCTTTCATAGTGGCGTCTCCAAACCGCTCTCTTTGCAGCCTCGTTTAATGCAAGTGAACCATCATCCATGTGGACACATTTCTCTCCTACGACATCACGATTCTCTCTCACACACTGTCTTGCAACACGAAATACCTAAAGTCTTTGGTCTTCACGGCACAGAACATTGGCAAATTTTTTCTTATCTGCTTTCCCTCTGGCTAAATAAACCTGTCTCCTAGCTTCCCTTCTGACAGTCTGATACAATTTCCTTGCTACCACCATTCTTCCAGTCCTTCCATGCCTGTTTCTTTTCCCTAATAGCCCTGTCAACAACATTGTTCCACCACCATGTTACCTTGGGTATATACAAAAAAGATTTTCTGTAGACTACAAGTAGGTCTTTTATGTGAAAGAACCCCAACTTATTTCAATACTTACTGTACTTAAGGCAGCAATTTGGCAGAATTGTTACTGTGCCGTACAGAATGCTTGGCGACATTTCTTCCGACATTAATTCTGAGTGCAAATGCCACCAGGGTCAATTTCACCTTTCATCCCTCCAGGTTAATAAAATAAGTACCAGTTGAACACTAGGGGTAATGTAATCGACTTACCCCTCTCTGAAATTGTTGGCTTTGTGCCAAAATTTGAAACCATTATTATTACAAACAGTTTGATTTGTCCTCATGTGACATAGTTTTGCAAGCTCCTAGCAGAAAGCTGTCTTTCAGGCTTAGATTACCAAATGGAGGAGTACAGGAAGTCCAAGATGGCTATTGGAACCGAATCTTTTAAATAATAATACACATAACTCCTGCGTTGAGTGCTTTTTCCTTTTGTTGGTCCATTTGTGTGTGTGTGTGTGTGTGTTTATCTTGTGTTGTAACTGCATGGGACCAATATCCTTTTCATGTTGGCCTAGCGGCACTATAAGAATAATAGTAAAGGAAGGGGTTGTGGATTCCCCTTCTCAACAAGCAAGCTATATCTTCCTTCCCACTCCAACAAAATACTTGTTCACAAAATTGTACTGCATGTTGTTGCTGAAGTGGCTTTTTTTTATGGCTTCACTAGTTGAGGAATGGTAAGGCTTACAATACTGTGAGAAGAAAAGTAGGAAGATGCTGTGATCTGTGAGTTTTTCTCAGGTCAGAGATTTCGTCTAAATATTGTTAACAGTAAAATTCTGCCTAAGGACCAGGTGGTGGATTATGTCTACCACCAAGAAAAGCTAATCCATTGGACTAGCTTCCATTACTTTATTAGCACATATTGAGAATACCTTATGATTGATGGTCTTCCAGCTGTGACTATCCCATCTTTTTTTTAATTTTTTTTTTATACAATTATTGGTGTGGTGGATATTTACTGCTCCTTTGAGCAGGTGGAGTTGCAATAGATGAATAGTACTTTTTCTGTGGTACTTGTATACAGCTTGTCAGCCTGCTCCCTTTCTCTTCAACTACCTTCTTCATTTCCTCCTGTTGATCCTCATATTCTCTTTGTTCCTTTCCTTTCTAACCCTTAGCATTTTCTTGGTTTCTGCACACACTATTTTATATATTATGTATTTTAAAATGTAAATAGTGACAGAAGCAGTATTAATACGAAAAGATAAAATATTCACCAACTAAAAGTGGATGTTGCATTAAAACACACAAATACTACAATTTTTACCATGAGAGAAAACTCTCATGGTTACTTGGTGCATCAGCACTTCTTTTGGCTCTGTATTACTATGCATATTGCTGGTGCAGCAGTTACTGTTATTTCCAGCTGCTTAGTGTCTACATTGACAAGGCCAAATGAGGCTGAAATCACATGATCTGGTAATCCAAGTAGTGTTTTCTCTCTTGGTATCACAGTATTTGTGTGTTCTAATGCAACATCTAGTTTTAATTGGGAATATTTTACCTTCTAATATATATTTTAGTTTCATTTCAAATATTATACTCTATAAACACATACTGTTATATTATTTCACCACTATAGTAAATTGATAAATACATACTATTGAGTTATTTTATTATTCAGATTTGATCCCTTTGTAGGATTTTCGAGCGAGATCGTTGCCAGTGCCCCTGGACTGGCTCTTGTGCGGGTGGCACATAAAAGACACCATTTTGAGCGTGGCCATTGCCAGTATCGCCTGACTGGCCTTCGTGCGGGTGACACGTAAAAGCACCCACTACACTCTCTGAGTGATTGGCGTTAGGAAAGGCATCCAGCTGTAGAAACTCTGCCAAATTTAGATTGGAGCCTGGTGTTGCCATCCGGTTTCACCAGTCCTCAGTCAAATCGTCCAACCCATGCTAGCATTTAAAGCAGACGTTAAACGATGATGATTGTTAAATATTTAGTGTTGTGTTATACCTGCCCTGCAGTAAATTGTTAAACACAGTGTTGTATTAAATCTTTAGCAAACTGGTAAATGCTGTTGTTTGAAGTATTGGGTTGTCAGCTGGATTCTCTAGCCTTCAGCCTTCAGATTCCTCTTTCAAGTGTAGTGCGTGTTTAGTCACATTGTTTCGAGTTGGTTATGTGTTGTCATAGCCTTGAGATTTTGATGATGGGATTATGATTGTTAGAATGGTATTGTAGGGTAGGTGAGAGATGCTGAATCTGACCAGTTTGAACACAAAAGAGGGAGAATATTTAGGGCACACTTGGCCAATTTAAATGCTAAAAGGTTAATTCTTTTTTTACTACTTGGCACTCTATCATCATATCTGGAAAGGGGTAAAATTTATTCAAATTTCAAAAATGATAAACAAAAGTTATAGAGGAAGAATAGCTACAAAAAAAAAAAAAAACTTGGATAAAAATATTTTCATGTTAAATCACTACTTTAGTAAATTGGTAAATATATAGTTGTGTTATTCCATTTATTAAAGATTGGTAAATGGCCATGACCCATCTGTAGTTAAAAGTAAGAGTTTCCCAACAGCTCTACAGAACCAACAGAAACCAGGTAAGTGTCTCTATTTCTGCTATGAGAATATTCTAAAGCTTTAATGCCAGTCTTTCTCTCTCTCTCTCTCTCTGTCTCTCTCTCTCTCTCTGTCTCTCTCTCTCTCTCCTTATGTTGTTGTTGTTTACATTTAGAAGCCATCATAGTTTGAATGGATTCATAAATGCTCTGATATTTTGGTGTATTGTTGCTGCAGTATAGTCACAATGCAGTGGCTTTTTTTTTTATGGCTTCACTAGATGAGGAATAGTAAGGTTTCCAATACTGTGAAATGAAAAGGCAGAAGATGTAATTTGTGAGTCAGATTTTGTCTAAATGCGGATAACAGTAAAACTCTTGCTAAAGCAACCACCTAAGGACCAGGTAGTGAATTATGTTTATCACCCAAGAAAAGCTAATCCATCAGACGAGCTTACTTTACTTCATTAGCAGTACTCCTCCCTCCCTCCACTCTCTTGAATGGTGAATCGAAGTGGTGCCTGTTGTTAGATTTCAATTGACATGATTGTTTATTTTTAGAATAATATTGTAAAGTGTGAGAGGCTGGATCTTGCCAGTTTGAAGATAAAACAGTTAGATTATTTTGGCCACACATGGCCGGTTTAAATACTAAAAGATTAAGAGAAACACAGCATGGGGTGATGGGAAAAAAGCAAAAGAAGAAAATAAGAGGTCAAGTATAATTAGTAATGTTAGATTAAATTTGAGCTGTTATTGTTGTTTGTGTTGTTAGTGTTGTTTATTCAGTTGAAGCAGGAGTTATTTTTGTTTGTTACAGTGTCTGATTCACCTCGATATACTGTCTGTTCACGGTCCAAAAGCGCAGCCAATATTACACCAGATGCACGAATACCTGTCAACAAAAGTGACAAAAGTAAGGATTGTGTTAACTTTATATGCATTAGCTTTGTTATCTACACACTGTCCATATATGTATATTATGTATCTGTGTGTGTGTGTGTGTATGTATATATGTATATATATATATATATATATATATATATATATATATACATATATATATATATATATGTGTATGTATATGTATGTGTAGGTATGTGTATGTATATGTGTGTGTATGAATATATATATATAGACGTGTTTGTATATGTATGTATAGACGTGTTTATGTATATGTTTGTATATACATGTCCATATTTACCTCTGATTATTATATTGAATATACACCAACTTTATTACATACAGGATCTCTTTATTAGAGTTGGGCGTATAAGGCAGTGAGTTAGCATGCTGGGTGAAATGCTTAGTGGCATTTCATCTTTTATGTTCTGAGTTCAAATTCTGCTGAGGTTAACTTTGTCTTTCATCCTTTCGGGGTTGACCTTGGTGGTATTTGAACTAACTCTGAACTTTAATGATCGTTTGAAATTTTGGCACAAGGCCAGTGATTTCAGGAGTTGGGTGTCGGTCTGTTACATCAACATCAGTACTTGACTGGTACTTATTTCGACGCCAGATGGATGAAAGACAGTCGACATTGGTAGAATTTGAACTTAGGATGTAAAGATGGATGAAATACCATTAAGCATTTTGTCCCATGTACTGAAGATTGTTCCTGCTCATTTCCTTAATAATAATAATAATAATAATAATAAATGCCCTGATGCAGTACCAGGCAGTAGCTCTCATGGCTTCTGATTTAAACTGATTGGAAGTGTTATCATGTACATTGTTTGTCTTGGTATAAAAGATAGGCTACAGCAAATATTCTATTCAATACCACAGATTTACTTGTCAGTTGTTTGACCATAACCATTTGAGCATGTCCGTTAGTGGCTGATGATATGTGCATCTCTGATCACGAGCAGAAGTAGTGGGGAGCATCATAGCTATGTGTTGAGAGGAATTCTTTGTTGTTTGGATAATTCATCTCTGGAAACCTGGGTGTTTTGTTCATCATCCTTAATTCAGGGTTAGGGTTAGGGTTATTCAGGGACCTTTCGAGTGGGATGGGCCACTCGATCTGAAGGAAATTCTAACTGGGCCCCACCTGCAAGGTCTGCACTGTTTATCTTGATATGAGACCACTATGTTGCCACATATGGTTGTGATGCATGTGCCTGGTGTACCCTTATCAGACAGATAGTCATGTTGGGTATACTGGGCTTCATATATTTTACCCCAGCGTCACTTTGATGGCATGCACTGATAGGATGAAAGGCAAAGTCGACCTTGGCAGAATTTGAACTCAGAATATTAAGATGGTTGAAATGCCACTAAGCATTTTGCCTGGCATGCTAATGCTTCTGCTAGCTCTCTGCCTTCAGCAATGATTATTAATAATAATAATAGTGATGATGATGATGATGATACCAGATGCCTTGGTTACTTTTCTTTCATTTTTGTCATCTTTTGCAGTGCCTTATGAGATAACTGAATCTGAGCTCTTGAAAGATCTAGTCTATGTGTTCCAAGGTATTGAAGGAAAATGGATCAAGTTTGACCCAGCTTCTAATGCTTACAGGATTGATCCTGAGGTAAGTCACTATTTTTACATAGTCTCCTTAAGTGTATATTCTATGTTGTTACAAAGTCTCCCTAATTGCATAACCACAGTGATTGTCATTCTTCTTAATTATGATTAAAATTCTTAGGCAGTTAACCAAATTTGCATAAGATGTGATAAATTATGAAATTTCACTATGTTGTCAGTATTAGAATATTGCGGCTGTATAATACCCATAATAGGTGCTGATATGGCTGTGTGGTTAAGAAGCTGATTTTTAACCATGTGATTTCAGGTTCGGTCCCACTGTGCAGTACCTTGGGTGTCTTTTACTACAGCCCCAGGCCGACCTACATCTCATGAATGAATTTGGTAGTTGGAAACTATGTGTGTCTTTGTGTCTGTCCTCTCCACTGCTTGACAAATGGGCTGGTTTGTTTATCTCCCCATAACTTAGATGTTCAGCAAAAGAGACTGATAGAATAATTACCAGACTTAAAAGTACAGGAGTTGATGTAGCCATAGTCTAATGGCTGAAAGGAGTAAAAGAAATAAAGCAAGAATAAACGGTTTTTTTTTTTGTTTGTTTTTTTACTTTCAGCATAATTTGAATATACGTTATTATGTTCCACTGGGTCAATTTTTTAAAGTTGAAATCTGTCATTATGACAACATATGGATTTATCCCCTGTGAGGTTTTTCAATTCCTTTTGATAATCGTGTATTAGCCAAGCTTAACCAGGTTCATACATCACAACAGTGACTTTTATACAGTTTTAATTACTCAGTGATAACTGTTAAGGGTTTTGTTTGAAGATTAAAAGTTTAATTGAATCAATCATACATGCACACACACACATGCATGCATGCAAACACTCACACATGTATGTACATACACAAGCACACATATATGAGACAAGCTTCTGTACAGTTTTCCTTTTCTAGTCCCACTCATAAGGTTTTGGTCATTTCAAGGCTACACTAAAACACACTTGTCCGAAAATGTCACACAGTGAGATAGAACTCAAGACACTGCATATATGAAATATTTGTGTTTCTCTCCTTTAAATCTCCTTTCTAACACCACCACTACTATCATTGTTTCTTATGTGTTACTATTCAAAATTTATTGCTCCTTGAACTTCTGTAGACCAACCAAAGCTGTGTGTAGTTTTCTTTCACTGTTTTCTTCTTGGCAGATCGGAATAGGGAGAGCAGTGTGCCATCGAGTCAGTAAGTTGGCAGAGTGTGGCTGGCTTCACAACAAGATCAAAGAATACGTGGAGTGTCACAGTCAACTAAAAGCTGTTGGTCTTGTTGAACAGGTAAGATAATTGTCTTTTTGAACTCTGTTTTTTATTTTTATTTCTTCTGGTCAGTCCTTTGCTTCATTACCTGTACTTTACTAGTTTTAGTTATTGGGTTGTGACCATTGCTGGGGCACTGCTTTTAAGCATATCAACCCTAATACTTTATTGAAGTATAGCTATCCTCATCCATGTGGTGAGAATGGATGAGGATAGCTGCGTGAAAAAGTGCCACACCCTAACAGTTGAGGGAACCCGTGGAAGAGGTAGGCCCAGGAAGACTTGGGCTGAGGTGGTGAGGCAAGACCTTCGTACATTGGGCCTCACCGAGGCGATGACTACTGACCGAGACCTTTGGAAATGTGCTGTGCGTGAGAAGACCCGGCAAGCCAAGTAAGATCGTTGCCAGTGCCCCTGGACTGGCTCTTGTGCGGGTGGCACATGAGATGCACCATTTTGAGTGTGGCCGTTGCCAGTACCGCCTGACTGGCTCCCGTAGGATTTTCGAGTGAGATTGTTGCCAGTGCCCCTGGACTGGTTTGTGCGGGTGGCACATAAAAGACACCATTTCGAGCGCGGCCGTTTTTGTGCGGGTGACACGTAAAAGCACCCACTACACTCTCTAAGTGGTTGGCGTTAGGAAGGGCATCCAGCTGTAGAAACTCTGCCAAATTAGATTGGAGCCTGGTGTTGCCATCCGGTTTCACCAGTCCTCAGTCAAATCGTCCAACCCATGCTAGCATGGAAAGCAGACGTTAAACGATGATGATGATGATGATGATTTGAGTGGCTAATTTATTTTTTGGACACAACACTGGTTTGGCTCACCTTTATATATATATATATATATATATATGCACACACACACACACACACACACACATGTATATACATGCATATATATCAGGTCATCCCATAAGTTCTGTTCGACTTTACCTTTTTTTAAAATTGAATGAAATTTTTAAAGTATTTTAGAATGTCTAATGGAATTAAAGATTATTTCTATGCATTTGTGTACATTAAAAATAATTAAATATTATTTTACAGAGTAATAGAATTAAAATTTCTTTGATTAAAACCTTTTCTAACATGGAAGTATCCAAAGAGCATTTGAGGCACATAAGGCTTTATGAGTCCAAAAAAGGAAACTCTGCAGCCAAAGCAACTCGAAACAGACGCTCACTTTATGGGAAAGAATGCTTGAATAAAAGAACTTGCAGAAGATGGTTTGCAAAATTCAGAAGTGGACATTTCAGCCTTGAAGTTGATCGAACAGGACGTCCAGTTGAGTTTGATGATAAGCTCTTTGAGGCATTATTTGAAGAAAATCCTGCATTATCAGTTGAAAAATTGGCAATAAAGCTTAGTTCAAACCATACAACTGTTCATCATCATCTTCAACAACTTGGAAAACGGGTTCCTCATGAATTGTCCGAAAGCAACCGCAAATCCTGAGTTGGCATCTACTCTTCTCTCCATTCTTACGAACCCATTTCACCCATAACCCAATGCATCTGATGCTGCTACAGCTGTAACTGCAAACAAGGATTGGATGACCTCTCATCCATACCATTCACCCTGTCTATGATGGCAGCTCCCTAACAATGTCACAGACGCAGTATCCAGGAGCTTGCAATCAGGAGAGTTGGGAAGCCATGTGGGGTTTGGGGGGGAGGAGTTGTTGGTCACATGTTCACAAGATTCTTCCAGGTTTTGTTAGAGCTGAACTACTCTCTCCTCGTCTTGTTGGAGTTATATTTGATGTCCTTGTGCGGTATATGTCTGATAGTGGACTTCACTATCTTGAATTGCTCTGCAATGCCCTCAACAGCTTTCTGGATGTATTTGGCTGTGTCACTGCTGTAAATGTTTCTTTTTCTTGACCATCAATAACATGTCCTCATTAAACAGCCCTCTAGCTTTTGCTCAGCACTAGAACAATGAAAGATTTGACCACACTCAAGAAGCTGGCAATCTCCAAGTCATTGTGTTTGGCAGCTAGAGTCGCAAGCACAGTGTGCTTTATTATTTCTCCTATCATTCTGGAATCTACTATGTTAATGCTCTCCATACGTGAGACAGAAAATGAGTAAGTTTAAATTTGATTCATGCCATGTAATCTTACATGACATCTTCTATTTAGGTCTCCTAAAATTTGGTTGCAAATTCCTGGTGTGCCAAACTGCTTTCAAATTATGCCCTACTGTCTTCAAAATATGGTCACATTGTAAAATATAGTCCTTGATAGGCTTTGTCAGAGTAAAAGAGAAGAAATACATTTTGATCATAATTCTCTTGGATCAGGACTGACTTGGAACAAACAACCACCAACAACACCTCCCACCTAATGATGTCCTTCAACTCCTAATTACTAGTAGAAAATTATTTCGTGAAATGGCAGTCAACAATATGGGTACCTAATCTACCCCTAACAACCACTGGGTTTAATTTATTATTCTATTTTCAAATGTTTTACAACTTTAAAATAGTATTTTCTTTTTCTATTTCTTGCTAAAACTATTGAATTGTTTTTGTCATTTGTTGTAGAGTTTCTGTGCTGCTCTCCATCAAGAACTGACTGAATATTACAGACTAATGGCTGTCTTGGAGAGTCAGGTAACTTGTCTTTTATATGTAACTCTTTACCATTCAGATATCTCTGTCAAATGCAATGCTTATTTATTCACATTAATTTGAATTAATCATGCATTATATCATAGTTTTGAGATTTCAACGTTGTGACTATATTTTGAGAATGACATTGTAGGATAGGTGTAAGAGACCAATCTTGACAATTTGAACATAAAACAGGTAGAATATTTGGGCCACATATGGTCGATTTGAATGCTAAAGGGTTAACTCAGTTGTGAATTTATTAGATTGCTGGTGTTCTTGCTGTTAATAATCTGTCATACAGGTTGAAAATTTAGTGGCAGCGTATTTGTCTAAATCAGTGGTTCTCAACTGGGGTCCATTTGACTCTTGGGGGTTCATATAAGATTTTGTTGTTAAAATTTATCTGCAATAAATTGGTTATACTTCTACAATACACAAAACATTTTGATAATTATTTTTATGCAGTTCCTGATGATATTCAGTTATGAAAATATAAACATAGAATGCCTATGAGGGTCTGTCTGAGTAAAATAGAATCAAAGGAGTCCATAGGTAAAAAATGGTTGAGAAGCACTGGTCTAGCACATTTCATGCTTGTTGTTATAGACCTACTTTTCCATGCTTGCATGGACTGGATGAACCTTATCATTTGTGCCATCAGTTTATTCCTTAGACAAACAGCAGCAGAGATAACTGCTTGACTTTTTGTTTTTATATGGATTTGTGGGTGTGGTTAAAAAGCTTGCTTCCCAACCACATGGTTCTGGGTTCAGTCCTACTGCATGGAACCTTAGGCAAGTGTCTTCTATAGCCCTGGCCAACCAAAGCCTTGTGAGTGGATTTGATAAACAGAAACTGGAAGAAACCCATTGTTGTGTGTGTGCATATATTTGTGTATGTAAGTGTGTGTTCATATATGTATCCAGTTTTCATTGGAGCATTGGGTTCAATACCTCTCAAACTGAAGAAACATCTGGACACTTCAGAAATACCCCACAATCTTGGTGTATTGCAAAAATCAGCTTTATTTGGAACTGCATGCATACATCCTAAACTAGTCTGTCTGAGATCCTTGTCACTTGACAGACAACACAAATCCCTGGTACACACAAAATTGTCAGTCTACAACATCACAATATTGGATACTGTGTGACGTTTTCAGTAATGATGATGATAATCCTTTCTCTAAAGGCACAAGGCCTGAATTTTTAGGGCGGGGACTAGTCAATTACATCACTGGTACTTATTGACCCTGAAAGGATGAAAGGCAAAATCGACCCTGCTTGGTGGGGGCGACATTGCCTGCTGGGTGGAGGCGATGTTGCCCACCAAGTAGGGGTGACGTTGCCCGCTGGGCAGGGGTGACATTGCCCAAGGGGTGACATTGCCCAAGGGTTGACATGATATTTTACTGAGAAAGTTTTTTATTCCAGCTGCACCAAGAAGAACAAGGCATTGTGGGAGAATATGGTCATCTTTCTTTATGTCGTATGGTTGTGTGGACAACTGACCCATTAATTCGTCTCAAGGCACTAGCTGCTCTGGTTGATGTTTGTAAAAGTAAGTAACAAATTTTGTATTTTTAATTGATTTATCTTAGTGGTTTATCCTCAAACATTGTGTATTCCCCTCTCCATGCATTGTGTCATTTATTTTTCAAACTACACCATAATACAACACAGTCAAATTATGTTGTACCTCTGCAAAATATACACATTTCTCCCCTACTTCAGGTTTGATTGATTATCACTAGTAAAGAGGTAGTCCAGTTATGAAATGATGAGGTGTCAGCAGCAGTAAGTAAGGACATAAACAAGATAGATCTAAACTATTGTTCCAGCATGTAAAACCATCTTGCCCATGCAACACATGGAAAAATGGTTGTGAATCTGATGAGTGAACAAATTTATTTTCTTGGGTTTTAGTAAATACCAGCAAACACTTCACAGTAAACATTTGAATAAATTGCAGTAAATATTAGTGAATAAGTCACCGAAAACATTAGGATAACCAGTCACTAGAGATTTGTAATGGGTAGCAGGTGACAGCAGGGACTAATTAGTAGCAAGTCATTTGGCTGTGATGTAAGACTAATTAGCAGTAATTAAAATTTTAAAAAATTATTGACTCTGCATAAGTTAATTGATACCGTAATAAACATGACTTTGCTGTCACTTCATATTGAAGACATTTCACTTTACTTAAATAGCTAATATCCTAGGGAATGATATGAATGTCACCACTTCACTACAATTTCTGTTTCAATGTAAGAAAGACTTTTTTTTTCAGTTTCAGACAGGGGCTGATGTCTGAACTAGTTAACCCTATAACTACATTGGAATCAAACTGTGCTGACATTGGACTGTGTGTCATCAATAGGTTGAAGGCAATGCAATGTTATGCAGTTATTTTATTTTTAACGTGAAGTGTCATCATTATTTGATGCTGTTTGGCATTGTCTCCAATGTTGTTTGGTATTGTCTCCAATGTTGTTTGGCATTGTCTCCAATGTTCTTTGACACTTTGTGTTCGGTGTTGTTTGATGCTGTCATTGAAACTGTTTTTTAATGCCTGGCTTTTTTGGAATGAGATTATTGGACATGGTTGTTTGGACACTGATGATTTGGCATTGACTGACTGGATATTCAACCTGTTTTGATGACAATAGGTTTTGACACTGATGACAAACACACATGCATGCGTGTGCAGAAATACACACACACAAATAGCGAGAGAAGGAGACAAGTTATGATTAATTAATTGAACTTGATTGACATAAACACTTTCCCTCTCCTCACACACATAAAAAATATGCTCATGCATTGAAGCCTAATTGGAGCCTGGTACAACCTTCTAGCTTGCCAGTCCTCAGTCAAACCGTGCAACCCACACCTGCATGGGTTAAACGATGATGATGATGCATGTAAACAAAGAGAGAAAGAGGCAAAAATTAAAACGTCTGATGTCAAACAGGTCCTTGTCAAGTCAGTGGTGCCAAAATATCTTTTACTCCCAGCTTTTGATGTTTGATGTCTTTTAAGAGACCAAAAATAGCAGTCATTATTCAGTTTTTTTTCTTTGTTTCATTATTACTCCCAGATAAAAGAGGTGGTGCCTTGGCTTCCACAATATATTCCTGTATGCAACATGGCGATCCCTACATCAAACAAATGCTCCAACATCTCCTCAATATGGTAACTCCTTTTTTATCTTTACTTATCTTATTTTTGTATGTTGTTGAGTCACATATCAACTTTAAGCAGATTCATGATCAAAGGCATGCAGGACTTCATTATCTGTGTTCTAAGATTAGGTTGAGATTTGGGAGAGATTTGCTTGCTATTTCTAGCAAGTTAAGCCACCACTTGGAAAATTTTTGGAAATTGATTCCATTATTTGGTTTGATTTTCAAGTTGGAACTATTTATATTGATAATTTCATTGAGGGGAATCTCGTGCCAAAATGTGTGTGTGTGTGTCCCTGTGTTATTCCTGCCATTGACCTGCACAACCCTGTCATCAAGAAAATTCCAGCAGGCTCATGTTGCCCACTGCTTCTAGCTTTGTCACATCAATAAAAACATTGCTAATTGCTTGCCTTCTGGTGCCCCCCACCGTGATGGGGGCCGAGCTGTGAATGATGGGTCTCTCATTTCCTCACTTACCCTCTCCATCCTTTTCACTTCAGCAGACCCTCAACTACCTCGTTATCATCATCACCATCCTTTAACATCCATTTCCATGCTGGCATGAGTTGGGCGGTTTGACCAGGGCTGGCAAGCTGCAGAGCTGTAGCAGCTTTCAGCCTGATTTGGCTTGGTTTCTATGGCTGGATGCCCTTCTTAATACCAACCTCTTCACAGTGTGTATTTGGTGCTTTTTACATGGTGCTAGCACAAAGGCTTTTACATGGCACTGGCACTGGGCTCTTGCAGGCCAATCCTCTTTGTGGGTGGCCTTAACACTTGTGTTGTAGAGGATGGGTCTTCTTGAGTATGGATATCTTGGTCCTTTGTCATCTCTGCCAAAAGGTTCAGTGACCTGAGGTCATCCTTCATGTACTTATTGTTCCTCTTGTTGATTTCTTCCCCTCTCCCTTGCCTTTGTTTGTTCAGTTAAATGTATCACCAATGTTTACTTCATCACATTACAGTTATGGTCTTGAAGTTGTGCTCGTCATACTGACTATGTAGGACTTAACTATTTATTACTTTTCTTCTTTCTAGGTTGTCCATCCTATTTATGTGACGTTGCTGCGCTGGATTTATGATGGAGATTTAGAAAATGACCCCTTAGGAGAAGTAAGAATTCATTTTAATTTTGTTGCAATTGGTTTATTGGTTCTAGGGTGATTCATAAGCCCTCTTTAGCATTTTAAATGGGGTTTATCATATAACCCCTTAGCATTCAGTTTATTCTGTCAAATGTAATGCTTGTTTATTCACTTTGCTTTGAATTAATCATGCATTATCTCCCAGCTGAGACTTTGTTTCCGTGATAGTGTATATTTAGAATCACATTGTAGGGAACATGTCAGAGGCCGAATCTGGACAGGTTGAGCATAAAGCAGGCAGATTATTTGGGCCAGATATGGCCGGTTTTAATGTTAAAGGGTTAAATGTTAATGCGTGACTTCTAAGTCACTTGTTCCATCTTGTTTCATTCATTAGGCTGTGACCATGCTAGGTCACCACCTTGAATTTCTAGTTAATGAATCAACCCGAGTAATTATCTTTCTTTTAAAGCCTGGTACTTATTCTATCAGTCACTTTTGCCAAACCACTAAGTTATGGGGATGTAAACACACCAACAGTGGTGGGACACACATGCATGCATATATGACAGGTTTCTTTCAGTTTCCATCTATCAAATCCACTTGCAAGGCTTTGTTCAGCCTTGGGTTATATTAGAAGACACTTGCCCAAGATGTCACGCAGTGGGACTGAACCTGGAACCATGTGGTTGGGAAGCAAACCACTTGCCACACAGCCCTTCCCACTGCCTAGAATATATATTTTTTAACACTTGGTTGATTGAGATGATGACAATGTCATCTTTGTGATCTGGTAGAAAGAGGGTGGGTTGTGTTGGTGATGAAACAGAATTGGAAAAATAAAAAAGTAAAATGTCATGTATTATTATCATCTAGTTGTGTCCTTCTACATTCTGAGTTCAGGTCTTACTAGGGGAAATTTTTTTTTATCCCCTGAAGGTCTGTAATATACTAGGGTTGATCTGATGAACTATACCTGGCACTGAAATTTCTGACCTAGTGCCTGTGCTATGGATACATTTTTTATATCTGCTTTCCATGATGGTATGGTATGGACAATTAGACTGGATCCAACAGGTTGGCAGGTGGAATTCTGTTTAAGCAACCTATATAACCCCTCATAACTTTTATTTTTCAGAATTTTCAGAAAATGTTTTCAAATTTTTGTTCTGCACATGGGGATTTATACCATTATGAAAAAACAAGTTTTTTAACCCCTTCCCCCTCCAGCAATGGACCGACCTTGGGTGCATCACCATTTCACATAAAAGCACCTACTACACTCTCTGAGTGGTTGGCGTTAGGAAGGGCATCCAGCTGTAGAAACTCTGCCAAATTTAGATTGGAGCCTGGTGTTGCCATCCGGTTTCACCAGTCCTCGGTCAAGTCGTCCAACCCATGCTAGCATGGAAAGCGGACGTTAAACGATGATGATGATGTTTATGGGGAGAAAAATATTGGAAAACATCAATACATGTCAGTGACAAAGAAACAAGGAAGGTATCAAGTGGTCGGGAGATGTGCTAAAAATAACAGCTAAATTGCCCTTAAATCATACACACAAAAGTCTTTTTGTTTTTTGGGGGTTTTTTTTTGCATAATTGTATCAATACTTGTGTGTAGGACACAAATTTGTAAACTTTTTATGAAAATTCTAAAAAGTAAAAAATTTGTGGGGTTATATTGGGGTGCTTAAACCAGAATTCTACTGGTTGGAGACCATGTCTTGCTCCAGTATCTTAGTTTTTGACATAGTTTCTGCAGATGTCTGTCCTTCCTATCACCAGCCATTTTACAGAGTGCATTGGGTGCTATTTTTGTGCATCCAGCAGAGGTGAACTTGGTGAACTTTCCTTGTAACTCTCAAGAATGAAGAACCCCCTTTGCCTGAGAAAGAAAATACTAGAAGGTGTATGCAATGTGTTGAGAGGTTAATGTATGATGGGAGGAGTGGGGACAGGTTTGTTGTAGAGGTGATTCATGGTCACATGGTTATTTGCATTTTACATGGGTGAGTGAGGGTGGCTGAAGTGGTGCCACTAAGAGAGGTAAAAGTGGAGGTGACGAAATGCCAGAAAATACTCTCAAGGTGACTTGCCCAAGAAGGTTGATAGAAGGGGACATGGGGCCAGGAGAATCAGCAGAGATTTTTTAAAGTTTGCAAGAGTGTGACGAGAGAGTGAGAGATGGATATAAGTATAGAGTGGAGGTGGTTATGTATATCGAAGGTGAGTGGTGAATTGAAATGATGTGAATGACGGATATATCTCAATTGGCAGTAGCTCTAAAGGGAGAGAGGACTTGTAGTACCATGCCTTTACTTGTTTATATATTTGTTAAATAAGCAAATAAACTTTGGTTATGTAGACCCTTATTTATGTTTGTGATTTGATATTTTACAGTTTTTTGTGGCCTGCAACCCTAAAATTGGTGTTGACGTGTGGCGGAGTAAATACATGCTACGTACTGCTATGATTCCATCTTTTATCAGTACTGAACAGGCAGAAAAGGTCAGTGGCTTATTCATTTTCTTTTTCTACCTCTGTTTGCTCCCCCTCCCTGCTCTCTCTCTTCTACAGCTCTTTATGTTTATCTTCTGTGTCTATATTATAGCTATGTATATTTGGATATGTGACCTAGTGGTTAGCGTGTTTCATTCATTCATAAGATCTTGGTTTTGATTCCTGGACATAGCAGTGTGTTGTGTTCTTGAGCAAAGTCCTTCATTCCATTTTGCGCCAATCCACTCATCTGTAAATGAGTTCATACAGTGACTGGGAAGTTATCCCTTTGACAGACTGGCATCTCATTTAGGGGTCAAGTATTGCAATCTCAGTCACTTATACACCATGGAATGTCTTTCAATTGCTGATTTCCCATTTATGGTCACAGATCCTTTATAAGATTGGAATCCAAGCTAGATGGAAAACTTACACCCCAATGTTAAGAGCAGTCTTAAACATATGTTGGAGAACTCATCCCACCAAAAAACAGCTGAATGGAGATTGCTTGCCTGATTCCACCATTATATGGGAAAGGCACTTGTGCTTTGCAGGACATTGCTGGCGAGCTAAACAATAGCTGGCAAGTGACCGTCTATGGACGCCAGAGCATGGCTGTACTCAAGCAGGTCATCTGAACACAACATATGCAGATCAACTCACCAGAGATACTGGATGCCTCCCAAAGATCTCTCAACTAATGCAGAACTGAGATGAATGGCGTATGTGGGTTAAAATTGTCTGAGCAAGCTCCACCAGTCAATTTAAACCATAGAAACTGAGTTAAGATCTAGCTTTATGAGTCTTAGGGTTCATGAAAGACCTAACCTGTGGATGCATCAAATGTATGTAGTACCAGTACACACACATACTCTCTCTCTCTCTCACTTCATCATTCTATGTTTTCTATGTTCTTCTGTAAAAATCGTAATAATTTTATCTAGATTAGAAGAATGCCGTTAAGTTTTTACAGTCCACTCTATGTCTGTCATTTAGAATTTCTTTCCTATTCATTGAAATATTTCTCCATTACCCGACTCAGTAACCTGTCATTATTTTGTTTAGATCTTAAATGCTGGCAAATCCATCAAATTTCTCCACTGCGTCTGTAATGAACAAACCCCAGCTAAAGGTCAACAAGCTGTACAAGAGATCAATGTTAAACAAGGTATGAAAGATTCTTATTGAATTTTCTTATTCAGTGGTATCCGTTTTTTTTTCCTAAACCTATTTCTTCTACCATTTCTACTAATTTCATAACATCTATAATGTGAATAGTATTGATATTTCTACTTTGAATGTTTAGCTGAATCCATGTTTACCCAGAACACAAACTCCAGCTTTCAGCAGATGATTGATTCGGTTTATGTAGAAACCAGTCGAAGACTTCTTGATTGCATGCACAAAAATTACAAGTTTATGGATCACCTAAAGGTAAGCAAAATATTTATGGGTCCTCATGAAAACATTTTCAGCCGTATAATTTATTTTCCTCCAAGGATTTCTTATTAGTCTAATGCAACATTAGATCTATCTTGAATGATGAGATCTAAATGATTTAAGATTGAAATGGTGTGTTGCCTTCCTGGCACTTGTGCCAATGGCACGTGAAAAGACATTCGAGCGAGATTGTTGCCAGTTCCACTGGATTGGCTCCTGTGTAGGTGGCACGTAAAATACACCATTTCGAGCGTGGCCGTTGCCAGTACCGCCTGACTGGCCTTCGTGCCGGTGGCACATAAAAGCACCCATTACACTCTGAGTGGTTGGCGTTAGGAAGGGCATCCAGCTGTAGAAACTCTGCCAGATCAGATTGGAGCCTGGTGTAGCCACCTGGTTCACCAGTCCTCAGTCAGATCGTCCAACCCATGCTAGCATGGAAAGCGGATGTTAAACGATGATGATGATGATACTATTGATTGATACAGTCATTGATTGTTGAGAGTTGAATATATTGTACATTGATATCACACATTAATATTTTTTCCTTCAATGTAGCACTTTGGTTGAAAGTGAAGAACATTTGACATTTGAATGTCTGTATGTGAGTTCAATTATGATAGATGTGCAGCACCAGTTTTTATAAGGTTGTTAACTGGCAGAATTGTTACCATGCTGGGCAAAATGCTTAGCAGCATTTTGTCTGTCTTCACACTCAGAGTTCAAATTCTTCCAAGGTCGACTTTGCTTTAAATCCATTTGGGGTTGATAAAATAAGTACCAGTTTAACACTGGGGTTGAAGTAATTGACTTACCTTCTCCCCCTAAATTACTGGCCTTGTAACAAAATTTGAAACCAATTTATATTTTTCCTTTCTTTATATTTCGATAAATGTAGAATTTTATAACACTCTACATATATGTAGAATTTTATGTCAGTATGAAAAAATTAGACTCTGCTAGTGGAGATAAAGTTAGTTTTGTATCTTTTTAGGCACTTCGGCGATATCTACTTTTTGGTCAAGGAGACTTTATCACACACCTAATGTGTTTGCTGGAGTAAGTTCATCATGTATTTGCATATCACCTCTCACCTCCTCTCTTCCCCGCCATCTCTTTCTCTTCTTTCTTTTCCTCTCTTGCTGGGTAACCACGTACCTCCTCTACAGTAAGACACCCGTTTCTCTCTCTCTCTGTCACACTCTAACCTTTCATCATCTGACACAAGATCCCCTCTTCCAGTGCCCCCGCTCCTCTCAAAATACCTTGCTTATATATATATCGAGTGCAGATTGCATTGAATAACCAGCTGGAGGAGGAGGCATCCTCCTGGGGTTAAAATGGTAGTAACATTGGTTTGTATGGGACGGCTGTGTTGAAGTGGCGATAAACACTACTTCTCTCTCTTTCTCTCTCAATTTTGTTTTGACAAAATAAATTTAATCTTTTTTTTCTGAGATTTATATAAAAATAATATCCAGGATTTTTTGACAATCATATAAACAACAATGTTCATTTGTTATTTCTGTCATTGATAAAGTATCAGTTGAGTACAAGAGTTGATTTTTTTTTTCTCTTTCTCCCTCTGATTTGATTGTTACAATCATGAGAAGCTCCATATGAGACTGTTCATAACATCCATTTATCTAGAAATGAAGTGTAGTTAAGTGATGGATAGGGAGGAACCTTGCTTTATTTAATGGGGCCTTTCATTTCATGCTCATATTCTTTTATATATAAAAAAAAGCAGACCTAATGTGAAATATTTATCTGGATTTCTTTAGGACAGAATTAGCAAAACCTGCTAACACCCTTTACCCTCACAACTTGACTGGGATTCTGGAAGCTGCAATCCGAGCAACAAATGCTCAGTTTGATGACAGTGATATTTTAGATCGTTTGGATGTGAAAATGATGGAGGTTTGTGTATATTTTATTGTTTGTTGTTCTTAAGTACATATATTATGGATTGATATTTGGATTGTTGGAGTTCTCTCTTATTTTCTTTTCATTGTCTTTAACCCTTTTCTTACCATAATTTTGTTGAAATATTTTTTGAAATAAGAATTTAGTGAAATGACTGTGTTCATAATTAAGATGGTGTTTGGAACATAAAGTGACATGAAATTTCGATGGAAGATTTTAATTTTGATCATATTAAAAGGGGAAGTTTGAGTTATAGTGGTTCAGCAAAAGAGACTGATAGGATAAGTATCAGACTTTAAAAAAATAAGTACTGGGGTTGATTTGTTCAACTAAACCTTCCATGGTGGTGCCCAGTATGGCCACAGTTTCAGTGACTGAATCAAGTAAAAGTTAAATGATATATATACACACATTATATATATGTGTGTGTGTGTGGAAGGCAGCTACCCATTCCAGTGTTGCATAAAAGCACCCAGTACACTCTGTAAAGTATTTGGTGTTAGGAAGGGCATCTAGCCATGCCAAAACAGACATGGAGCCTGGTCAGCTCCTGTCAAACCGTCCAGCCCATGCCAGCATGGAGAAGGGACATTAAATGATCATGATGTGTGTGTGTGTGTGAGTATGTCCCCTTGTCTTAACATTACATGATTGTTGTAAATGTCATCCATTATTTCCGATATTTTGTGGAAACATGTCTGATCACGAGGAATTGTTACCTTGCTTGAAGAGAAGTAAAGGTTGACAACAGGGTAAACAACTGGTTGCAGACAATCTGCCTTGGTCAACTCCATTGAGCACATATGAACTTGGAAAAGATATTAAAAACAATAATGATGATGCTTGTAAGAGTTGTTTCGTTGAGCCGTGTTGTTTCTCTATATTGTTATGCCATCTCTCTCTCTCTCTCTCTCTCTACTTGTTGTTGTTTATCCTCATAATAATTTATCTTCTTTATTGCAGGTTTCCTCCCAAGACACAGGTTGGGATGTCTTCAGTTTATACTATCATGTTGATGGACCAATTAAAACTGTAAGTTATTTCTTCTGACTCTGTTCTTAATGATTGAGTTATCTTTAATCTTTTGAGCTTATTATATTTAGAAAACATTTTCTGGTTATATCATCATCATCATCATCGTTTAACGTCCGCTTTCCATGCTAGCATGGGTTGGACATATGTATATACATATATCTGTACATACACTGCACTGTTCATTATTTGTATATACCATTATTTCTTATACTATGCTCTCCATAGATGCTATATTTATATACACTTGGTTGTCTACATACACTTGATTGTCTGTAGATACTATATTCCTAAACACTCTGCTGGATTGTCAGAAGTCATATTTCTATCACATGGCTATATAATTAAGAAGTTTGCTTTGAGCCACAAGGTTTTTGAATTCAATCCCAATTTATGGCACCTTGGCCAGTGTCTTTTTGTAGAGCTTCAGGTTGACCAAAGTCTTCTTAATGAAATTTGGTAGATGGAAACTGTATGGAAGCCCATCATGTGTATGTATGTATGTATATATACCTGTGTGTGTGTGTGTACGTGTACACACATATATGACAACATTTTATAAACAAACTTTGGAAGTGTAGCTTATCTGTAAAATACCAAACACATTTGATGCTTCCAAAGTTTGTTTATAAAATGTTGTCACATTCGAAAAACTATTAGTGTTAAAATTGATGGTAATTGTTGTCAGGAGCTGTTTAACTTAATGGTAGAGCACTCAGCTGGTATCTGAAGGATACAGGTTTGATTCCTGTAGCCAACTGCTGGCAACGTTTTTCCATCTTATCAGGGCAAATTGCTAGTATTTCTCTGCTGTTCTTACAACTTTACTGCATTCAAAATCTTCTTTCTTGTGTGTAAAATATATATAATCTTCATTCAACAACCCTTTTGCCATGCTGGCATGGGTTAGATGGTTTGACAAGAACAGACAAGCCAGAGGGTTCCATCAGGTTCTGTGTCTGCTTTAGCATGGTTTCTACAACTGGATGCCCTTCCCAATGCCAACCACTTAACAGTGTGTACTGGATGCTTTTTATGTAGCACCAGCACTGATGAGGTTGCCAAGTATATGCAAGGTAAGACCCTTAATTGAATATGGTATAGACTGGAGGAATAAGAAGATAGGAGAAGAACAGGTGTTTTGCTGAAGTAGTGAATGTGTGGCTTGCCCACCTGGAAAGTGAGAGAGAGAAAGAAAAAGACAGATGTGATGTCTGGGTGGTGTGTTGAGCAAAACACTTCATTTCACATTGACTCTGCAATCATTTTGGCATCTGATGCATGGTATTAGGTTCACCTGTACGGGTTATGTCAATTTGATGGTGGGCATGAACTGCACAGCATGAACGTTTAATCACTATAAACAAATCACCTGTGCCGGTTGTTCAGCAAGAAATTGCAGGCCCAAGAGATTACCACACACACGCTCACAGATGTATGCACACACACACACACACACACACACTCATCATCACAATTTAATGTCCCATTTTCCATGCTGGCATGGATTGGACAGTTTGACAGGAACTGATGAGCCATAGGAGTGCACCAAGCTCCGGTGTTTGCTTTGGTATATTTGTGTATGTGTGTGTGTTTGTCTTCATACCACTTTGGTATTAGTGAAGCTTATGTCCTCCATAATCAAGTATCACTATTGCCCAAGTAGTTTAATGTGTAAAGAAAGACCAGTAAAACAGAGGACTTGAATGCAAGGAGGACTGGCATCAAGAAGGGCATCCAGCTCTAGAATACAGCCTCGAGAAGAAGTTTTGTCACATCCATACTTGGAAGTAAGAATAACATTGTCTAACCTGGATTATCTATAAATGCCATATTCATTTGACATGCCAAACCACTGCAACAGCACTTTAAGAAAACATTTCTCCCACTTAGCTCTGAGAAACAAAAGTAGATATATACATTGAAAAAGCTGTAAAACCGCAATGGCTTCAGCAACCTGAAAGACTCTGCAGTGGTTGCACACCACCAATAATAAGTGTTGAAGAACCATTGTCTCACTTCAAAGACTGAATCTACCTTGATTGCCTTTGATGTACCTATGTATGGGAGGCGATATGGTATAACTTGCAGAGTGTATATGTGGCGTCCATTTAGTCATTTGGCCAGTAACTCGATGGTAACTGGAAACAGCAACAACACAATAGCAGTGTTATTAGTTCAGTCTACATTGCACTGCAGCTCTTCTACTTTCAGTGTCGTACATCACACTGTAGCTTTTCTACCTTTACTGCCATACAACATGACTATATTGTCATTGACATACCATCCAAACACGGGTCTTCTGGATTTAATTATAGCATATGCTATGCAATAATGTGTTTATTCATTTAAAAGCCTTCCTTTTAGTTGAATTTAAAACGTATAATAAACATATTTTTCATTACAAATTATAAAAAAGATTGTGAGTTAGGGTTGCCTGCTGTCTCTTGATGGCATCTTGGGTATCGAAACATTTAATTTAGAACTTCTGTTTTTCATGTTTCTTTTATTATCTCATTCTCGTTAGTTGCTTTATGTTTAATGTCTTTATTAATTCCTGTTCTCTTATTTCATTGTTATCTCATTACCATTAGGTGTTCTATGATGAGTGTGTTATCATGTACTTGAAAGCATTCAACTTCCTTTGGCGTGCTAAACGAATGGAACATATTCTTGCAACAGTTTGGAAAGGACTGCTTTTCAATGCGAAAAGCTATCGCCATTTACCAGGTGAGGTAAATTTTTGTGTCTTCCTCACTGATGTCTAGCTTCTGATATGTTTCTTGTTTGGAAGAAGAGAGCCTGTCACAGCCACATGCCTGTTGCAGGACCTCTAAGGCCAGAGAGATTAATTTTATTCTTGAGCGATTACAAATTGACTGGAAAAACATGGACAGGGAGTGATGTACTAAGGAAGAAGGACTGGGGATAGTGGTGTGTGTGTGTGTGTGTGTGTTCTAGAAGAGTAGACACAATATGAGTGACAGACATGTAAGTCAAATGGGTTTGGGTGGAAGTGGCACAAGAGCAGCTAGCTCCATGAAAAGAGAGAGAGAGAGAGAGAGAGAGAGACAGACAGACAGAGACAATACTGTAGTAGTGGTTATAGCAGAAAAGTTGCTGGGGAGATAGTATTTCTATGGGCCACTTGGTTGAAGTGTATCGGAGACTGCATGCCATGACAATTTACTGTTACAGTTAAGAGAATTTACATTAAAATATGGTAGATGGAGATTATTTATGAGGGAGGAAATATATGCAGGGTGAAGGATTATAAGGTTGAAGATATGCAAATTGGATTGTTATATATTATTATATAAACTCACATGGAGGGGATCTATTTATGTTGTTGATTGGAATGGTCAACTTTGATGGGGGTGACAGTACACAGTGTGTCAGGTGAGTAGGTGATTGGTGACAGAGAACTTATTGTAGGTTATTGTGATGTGGTATGAGTGAAGGTAGAGAACATGTAGTGTGACGTTATATGGTAGCAAAGGTGGAGGGCCTACAATGTTGTGATGTATGGCAATGAAGGTAGAGGACCACTGTGTTGATGTATGGAAGAGTATGTGGAGGGCCTACAACTGTGATTCTCAACCAGGGTCCATATGACCCTTGGGGGTCCATATAAGATTTTGTTAAAATTTATTTGCAATAAATTGATTATACTTCTATAATACACAAAATATTTTAATTGTTTTTAATACAATTTTTAATATTTAATTATAAAAATATAAGGTTTTGAGGGTCCATTCAAGTAAAATAGGGATCAAAGGGGCCCATAAGTAGAAAATGGTTGAGATTCACTGTCCCGCAGTGTAGTAATGTATAACAATGAAGGCAGAGAGTCTATAGTATGATATTGTAAATGTAGAGGTGCTACAGTGTGTTATACAGTAGTGAAGATAGAGTACCTACAGAGTGATGTATGACAGTGAAGGTAAAAGACCTACAGTGTGATGTATGGCAGTGGAGGTGCTACAAATGTATGGTAGTGAAGGTAGAAAACTTGTAGAGTCATGTTGATAATATTGTAGTATGTCTACAAAGTATGTTTTCCATTTTGAATTTCCAGAATTGAAGAATCCTTTGCACCGATGTCATGTCCAGTGTTCTAAAATGGTGCAGTTCATAAGCCAGCTGCAGTATTACATAAACTTTGAGGTAAGGAGTATTTCTGGTTACCCTTGTATCTATGATGTATAATGTTATGACAGGGTTAGATAAATACATTCAACAAAACTGTTTACGAAACCTTGTTACATGATGTTGTACTTTATCATGAACCTTATGTTGATGGAACTTACTGATGTTTCTCCACCTATCTTTTAGCCATTCTTATGTGATACAAAAAGTAAAAACTGTTTAATTACTTGAAATACGATATAATACTGGACCAAGGGGCTGCCATGTTTGGTTGTTTCTTTGTGTTCCCAGTGAGGTCAGTTTTGCCTCTCCACCCTTGGACCGTGGGAAGAAAATAAATATCAGTGAATTACTGAAGTTGATATAATAGACTGCACCCTTTGCCAAAATGTGGGTTGAAAATCAGTGTAAAGTTCCTGCTAAAAAAAAATTCTGAATCTTCTAGCGAAAGGAGAGTTTGTGTGTATGTATATGCATGCAGGTGTCTGTGTGTGTATGTATATATGTATGTTATTTTTTTCTTTGCCTGAAGAATTTCTAATAGAAAATTCTTTACATGTTTTTCTTACTTATAAAACTTTGTAATTTCTATTAGCAAATGAAACATGTGTAATGGTGAATAAATAATACCAAAAGAATTCCCAATTTCGCTATACATATATATATATATATATATAGTATCAGTTATCAATAGATGAAACCATAACACCTTCATGTCATGTTTTTGTCTGTGCAAAATAGTATCAGCTGGTTGCAAGTCCTTGCTGGACAGTTATTATTTTGGAGAGCACTGGTTACCCCTGACTATATTGGATGGCCACTGTTGACTCTCCTGGGTTCCTCTACCCCTTGATGGTTCTTGTTTTTCATCATGCAGGGTGTCCAAAAATCATCTTCCTCCCCAAGCAAGCTTGGTGGGGTTGCCAATTTAGTCAACGACAATCTGACCATGCAACAGGTTGTACTGGGTTATGCTAGAGGAATCTAACACACACACTCTTCTTGAGAAACGTTTAACTCTAGTCTGCTCTGATCCACCAGACCTTTGATCAAAGGTGTTTTAATTGTAGCCACCTTGTCCTTTTTTTTTTTTTTTAATCTCAGATATAGCATATTTAGTGCTACATATCCAGTATGCCTTGCTAGGATTTGGTTTGAGGAAAATTTTGGCTGCTGTTTTTAGCACTTTGGTTATCCAAAAGGTTCTTGGCTGCTATTTCTAGTTGGGTGAATGGTCACTTAGGGCTTTTTTTTGTTTGGCATGCAACTGTTATTTCCAGCAGGCTGGGTGACTATTTAGACCTCTTCCACCACTTAAGCTTATTTATCTCTTGAATTTGTGGCTGGGAAGAAATATGTTGAGTAGAATAAAGAGTTGTCAGTTCTTATTTCTAGGTTCTGGAATGTTCTTGGGATAAATTGGTGAATGAAGTGAAGAAATCTAAAGATTTAAATGACATCATAAAGGCACATGATTTGTTCTTGGAAGAAATTACAACTGGCTGTTTATTGGACAAAGACTCTTATGTAAGTGCTTGTTGTTGTTCTTACAATCCATGTTTAAGATGTACCTCATCCCAAACTTGGTCAGTCAGTTATATGACAGATACTAGTTTCAGCTGTGACCATGGTAAGGCTTGGAACTAGTATCAGACTCAGCTGACTGGTACCCTTTCTTTATCTGCTTTCGAGATTATTAGTGACACGAGTTGAACTTGTGTGTGTGTATATATATATATATATATATATATATATATATATATATATATATATATATATCTATCTATGTTCTTAGATGACAACTTTCTGAAGGCTGTGGATGAAATCTGTGACCGGGGCAAAGTCTCTGCCAGATGGAATGTCCAATGTAATTCTTATTTATTTGCATTAATTTGAATTAGTCATGCACTATATCATAGCTTTGAGATTTCAATGATGTGATTGTTTATTTTTAAAATAATATTGCAAGTTAAGTGTGAGAGGTCAGATCTGGAGATTGTTTTGGCCGGATGTGGTCAGTTAAAATGCTAAAGGGTTAAATACTAAAAAGTGTAACCTTAATATTCCCTATTCTAGAGTTCATATTTCCAACATTATTACAAATTGGATTCCATCTTGTTTTGTTCTTTTTTTTTTGTCTACAGAAAATCTCAGAACAACTTCGTAGTATTTTTGATTTAATTATTAAATTCCAAGTTGAATTGGAAAAGATGTATAAATTAATTAATGAGGAGAAACTAAGACGGGCAGAGATTGAATCTGCAAGAAAAAGGAAAACAAATAAGGTAAATATATTTCTGATAATTTTCGATTTTACTGTAACTATTTTATATACATATACAAAGTGTGTATGTGTGTGTTCATTAGCAGTGTATCTTGAGGCCGCTTCAGTCAGAAATAGTAGCCTATAATATATTGGGTTAAAATTCTTTAGCCAGATAACTGCCTGCTGGACTCATACCAGGCATTTTATGGGTTATAGGACATCCCACGAGTATCGTTTCTGGTTTTTTTTTTCTGATCCAAGGGGCTTTCACTCTGTATTATAAGCTATTTTTTTTATAACTGAATTCACTTTGAGATACATTATTAGTAAAGATTTATATATTTCTTGATGTTTGTACAATTGCATTCTAAATATACAGGGTGTTCCTGAAACATGTAAAACCATTGATTACTCAAATTTCATTTCCTTTTGGATTTAATCCATTAGCGATAATAAAGGGAACCAGACTAAGTTTTGAATAAAGGAAATTTATCTGAAAGTGCTACTGGAAGATTGAAAACACAGTTAAAGTGTGAAGACAGTTGAAGAGGCAGGTTCAAACAGATTCACCTATGCAACTTACTATCACTTGAATGAAGGATAAGTTTAAATCAAACGGAACTGTTCAGAATGTCCATGCAAAAACATTCTGGCAGTCCTTGGACATTGGCAGTATTTTTCTAGTATACTTTCTTGCTTTGTGGGTCTTGTCAGAGTTCAAGAAAATTCCTGCTGCAAGCAAATTGTGAAACAGGAATTTCAAAATGAAGTGTCTCTTGCATTTTGAAGTGCTGTTATTGGAAACGTTACATTTCAAGAATAGTCCATTCTCTCAATGAAGATAATCCAGACCGAAGTGGTGCTTGGAAAGATGTGTAGAAGATGCATACTTTCCAACAAAGATTGTTTATAGTAATGAGGCTACATTTAAATCAAATGGTTCAGTTAACTGCCACAATTGCACCAACTGAGGATCTGAGAATCTGTATATTATGCAAGAACATCATGTTAATTTACCAAGAATTAGAGTATGATGCAGCTTATCATCAAATGGATTGATTGGACTTTTTTTTTATGGTAATGATTAGTCCTGTTTACACGAACTTGCTGCAACATTTTGTCATGCCAAGTATTCAAGAAGACTTTGAAGATGTGGAGTTTTATTTCCACCAAGATGGAGAATCCCACTCTACCATAGTAATGTAAGGGCCTACCTTGATGAAAGTTTGGCTAACAGGTGGATTGGACAAAGAGATTCAGAAATATTTCCTCTGCATCCATCAGACGTCACACCACTGAACCTTTTTCCTATTGGGTTACTTAGAAGAAAGTCTACAGTACAAAATTGGCAACAGTTGCTGAATTGAGAGCAGCCACTGGATGAGAATGCACACAAACACCTAACAAAATACATCTTGGTGTTTGTGCTTCTGTCGATTCGTTTTATCAATAGGCTGTGGACCAGAGCAGTTATTAATTTGCAAACTGTTTGGAAAGAGGCGTTCATAATAAAATGAAATTTTATCAAGATTCTATTATATTTTGAAAATGTATTTTAACCCTTTAGCATTCAGATTACTCTGTCAAATGCAATGCTTATTTATTCACATTGTTTTGTATTAATTCTGCATTATCTTGAAGTTTCAAGATTTTCGATAATGTGATTGTTTATTTATAGAATAACCTTGTAGGATAAGTGTAAGGGGTCAGATTTGACCAGTTTGGACACAAAAACAAGTAGAATATTTGAACCAGATACAAGTTCGGATGCTAAAGAGTTATTAAACACTGACTTTATAATCATTTACTGTATGTATACTTGTTTGGGGGCATCCTGTGTATATATATATATGTATATATATATGTATATATATATATATATATATATATATATAATAGGCACAGGCATGGCTGTGTGGTAAGAAGCTTGCTTCCCAACTACATGGTTTGGGGTTCAGTCCCACTGTGTGGCACCTTGGGCAAATGTCTTCTACGATAGCGTTGGGCCAACCAAAGCCTTGTGAGTGGATTTGATAGGCAGAAACTGAAAGAAGCCTGTCGTATGTGCGTGTGTGTCTGTGTTTGTCCCCCCCCCCCTTCTTATTTCTTTATTGCCCACAAGGGGCTAAACATAGAGGGGACAAACAAGGACAGACAAAGGGATTAAGTCGATTACATTGTCCCCAGTGCATAACTGGCACTTAATTTATCGTCCCCGAAAGGATGAAAGGCAAAGTCGACCTCAGCGGAATTTGAACTCAGAACATAACGGCAGATGAAATGCTGCTAAGCATTTTGCCCAGTATGCTAACATTTCTGCCAGCTCGCCGCCTTCTTGCTTTACAACCAATGTTGGTGTGTTTACGTCCCTGTAACTTAGTGGTTTGGCAACAGAGAATGATAGAATAAGTACCAGGCTTCCAAAGAATATGTCCCGGGGTTGATTTCTTTGACTAAAACGTGGTGATCCAGTATGGCCACAGTTAAAATGACTGAAACAAGTAAAAGAATATAAAATTTTAAATCTTGGCGTACAGAGGCAAATAATGAAATTTATTTTAATTGAAATAAGTGAAACAGAGATTAGAGAGTGAAGTACCTTTTGAAAAGTCACCTGATGAAGCACATCTGCACCAAATGATGCGTCATAATTATTTGTACAAAATCTCACCTGTGATGGATCGAACAGTCGTAGTGATTAATAAAGAATCCTCTGATTTCCATTTTCTCTTTCTCTCGTGTGTGTCTGTGTATATATACACACACATCCAAAATCTCCTGCTGCTAACTGTAGGCTATAAAATAATTGTTTCAGTTTATCGAATTTCGTTATGGGAAAACTTCCCAACCTTTTACACCAATAAACCACCATCGTTCCTGAAAGTTGTGTTTTTATACCTTCTGTGGACTGCCCGAAGCTTACTATTTTCCTATACCTTGATCCTTGGATCTTACCTTTACATGCACACATGCACAGACAGACAGTGATAGATAAATACCAAATTGTTGCAAGTGGATTTCTTAACCACAGTAGTCATTTTACTTTATGGATAGACACTTTAATAACATGAGGACTAAATTAATGAATTGAGTGAAAGATACTCAAGTGTTGTTGTTTATCACCAGGTAATGCTAGATCAATTAGACCATAAAGGCATTCCAGTCATGACCATTTTGATGTTTCTTTTTTCTTTATTTCTGTCCTTTTATTTTTATTTAACTAAAACATGGGTTTGATGTGAGGAAGACTTAGCTGTTGTTTGTAACAAGTCAAACAAACTTTATTCATTGATAAAAGTTTGAAAGTTGTTTACCAAAGTGAGATAATCTTGTTTTCTGACCCTCACTATCTTTCATTTCAGTGATTCACTGGGGTTGATTTTAATCAACGCTACCTGTTTTTTTCTGTTTTTTAGGGTATGTGGGCTTTAACTGATGTTGAAGAAGCTCATGACACAAAGATGCGAGAGATGTTCCAAGCAAAGGTCCATAGCTGTACCACTGAATTTAATGTATTGGGCACCACATATGAGGTAGGTTGGCTAGGTTTGTTGCACCTTGTATACACTGTGGGTTTGCTGCATTTCTTGTAAAGGCTGTAGTATGTTTGTGGTATGTTTGTTGTAATAAGAGCAATGTGTGTGGATGTTTACACAGGTTGTGGTGTGACTTGGATATATAGAGTGTAGTGCATGTGTGTGGTGGTTTGATTTTGGTAGAGATATAGTTTGGGTGGGGCTATTGTAAAGAGTGTGGTGGGATTGAGGTATAAGTTGTAGCATGTATATAGTGTGGTACAATTAGCGTATATGTTGTAGTGTGGTGTGTGCGATTGTGGTGAAGAACACAGTGTATGTAGCATGACTTGGGAATAGGCTAGCTTGGGTTTAGAATATGAAGCCTGTGACAACTGTTACATAGGTGGTTGTTGTAACGTGCATGTAAGAAGTTCTCTTTGCAATTATGAGGCTCTGAGTTCAATACCATTATGCAATGATGATGATTGTATGTGTGTGTAGATATAAATTAGAAGCAGCGCCAGCATTGCAAACATTGACCACATACTCTGGGGTCTTGAATAATCACTCCCCACCCCTGCCTGCTTATTCATTTTTCAGGGTTTTCCCACACAATTCCATCACCACCCTGACCCCCCGCATATTAATTTTTCAGAGGTTTGTTCCCCCCGCCCCCAATTTTTAAGAAAATTTCCAAACAAGTAAATTTCAATCTCCAAAAGCAGTGTGTTGAGCACATTCAAAATCATTTGAAGAACATATGGAGTACGCATTGTTATTTTTTTGACAAATTTGGCGTAAATCCTCCTAATTATCAATGGAATGAAAGTAGCAGACAGCTATCTTATCATTCAGAAATCAAGATATGTTTGTCAAAGAAAACCACCATTTGTCTAGGGAACATATCACATTGTCCACACAGGTTAGCAATGATACCAAAATTAATCTTATCCCAGAGTTTGTCTTTAAAGGAACTGGAAAAAGACCACCACTACTGAATGCCTGTCTACAATGAAATAACAATGATCTCCTAAAGGTTCTTAGAGATTAGAAAAGCTGCTCTGTATTACTGAAAACCTTCCAAACCAATTCAATATATTTTCACATGCAAACTTTGCCATTTATGTACTCAGTGATTACATTGTGCATTTGATGCTGGAGGCGAGGGACACACTCTCGAAAAGGGGTTATGTGCTCGTCATCATCAGCGGTGGTCTCACCGGATTTGTTCAAGTTAATGACACACACTTGCACAAACAACTGAAAGCAAAATATCACAAAATAAAGCAAAGATGCCTGAAAAGTTAGTTCTAACTCCGAATAAAATACCCACGCCCAGTCGATCCGAGATGATGCAGATGCTACATCAAGCACATGCAGATTGCAAGATTGATGTTGAAGCTGCTTTCAAGTCAATGTGGGCCACAAATGCTTTCAATGGCTGTGAAGATTATAAGGTATCAAGACCAAATCATGGGCCTTGTCGATGCGAGAGTTTCATCTTGAGATGATATCAAAACTCTGCCCAAATACTCTTCACAGAGTCACTAAGAACTTAATTCCACCGAAAGGGGTCAAGCATGCAAACAATATTGATGGCTCGGAATTATTTGATAGTGACAGCATTGAGGAAAAAGCTGCCAAGTTGGAAGACGAAAACAAGCCATCTGGGAATCTTTTGGAGGTGATTGACCCATCAGAAGAAATCCATGTGAAGGTTTTGCAGGAGCCAAACATGAATTCAGGATGCTCTCTCTCTCTTGTACAAATCAGCAGTGACGATCAGGTTAATAAAGATGCAGAAGGTTTTGGATGAAAATAAGACCTCTACACTTTTCTTGCCATGTCGAAGCAAACTCATGTCAACTGTCAGTGCAGCTTGGCGATACGTAAAGAACTGAATATCGAAACCAAGAACCTACAGAAGGACAGTGACAAAAAATCATAAGTCTATCATTTATAGCTATTTATTGAGTGCTATGTTTTATTATGTATAGTATTATAAATACTGTAAGTTCACGAAACTGTAATTATACTCTTTTCATTGTGTTTTACTTTTCTTTCTCTTTAAGATGTGTTGTTTGTATCAATATCTATTTAGTCCACAGCATTTAAAACAAAATCCCATAATTACCATAATGAACAGACGTCTTATTTTTATTGTCCAAATGTATCTCTTAACTGAAGTGAATGTCTGAAGCCCGCGTCTGTGCCAGTTTCACTTGCTGCCTGTTCATTTCTTTCGTCCTGTTGTGTTGTTAGATGTGCTTCTCAATGCTTTTTTTCTAATTTCCATACATACAGTATACACTACACAATTACTCATTCCAACCCACCTGATTATATGAATTTAAGCAAATGTTCAACCCATCCACTTATTCCAGACCCCCCCCCCCCCCACCGTGTTTTTGGGACCCAGGTAAATAGGTCGCTTTAAAAAAATCAAGAGGGACAGCCTAGAAAATTTTTTAATTTTATACAGTTGCTACTATACAATTACTGACACCCCCCCCCCCCCCCATTATTTGGGACCCAAGAGTATACTCAAAATTAATTCTCTGCTTGTTTGCTGGTAGATTGCAATTTAGCACAGTGGGGGATGACTCCCTTAAAGTACCAGGTGTTAAAACACCTGAAAGTCATGTGATGTGGGGCAAATTTTCTCACCTGTCTGTCTTTCAGGTGTTTTAACACTCGGTGCTTTGAAGGAGCCATTTTCACTGTGCTAATTCACATCCTGCTGGTGAACAAGCAATGCACAGACATTGAGTATGCGTGGTTGATAATGTATATTGGAAATATGTCTTTTACTTTAGCCTGATCCTAACTGATGACTTGTCAGTAAAATTGTTAGCTGTAACTATAATTTAAAGGGCCAGCTTTATCATACAATGTCATACTGATTCCGCTTTGGAACTATGGTAAGGGGACACATGGCTACATGGTTAAGAAGCTCTTGTTTGTCATTGGACTATGGCTGTGCTGGAGCACTATCTTGATGGATTTTAGTCGAAAAAAATCAACCCCAGTTATTATTTTTTTAAGTGTGGTACTTACTGTAAAAGTCTCCATTGCTGAACTGCTAAGTTACAGAAATGTAATCAACCCAACACCAGTTGTCAGGCAGTGGCTGGAAGAACAGGCACACACACCAGGCTTCCACACAGTTTCTGTCTACCAACTTCACTCATAAAGCATTGTGCTGTGCAGTGGAACTGAACCTGAAACCACATGATTGCAAAGTGAGCTTCTTTTACCATAACCATGTATATATGTGTCCGTACACACACACACGTAAATACTCAAGTTATATGGAATATAGTGTGGGGTGCTGTCCTGAGTTAGACATGAAACTGTATCCAATGGTGAAGCTCCAGCCTGGAGATTTGGGGAGTATGGAGTTACTCTTGAGTCACCTCTACTTCCATGTTTGTTCTGGACATGGGGCAGTAATACTTGTGAAGGGTTCCAGTAACTGGATCAAATAACAGAAGGCTGTCTTGTGGCTAAGGTGTACAGAACACATAGCAAAGCTGGTTCTCAGGCATGACACACTGGGCCAACTGGTGTATGGATATGTTCTGATATCCCTTGAACCAGTCCTGTTTCCCTGCCTAAGGGTTAAATAGACCTCAGGGTTAAGCTCAGGAGATCAGCAGGTTAAACTGTAAATAATCTGCCAGAAGGCAACAGGGGAAGCCACCACAGTATCATTCCTAAGGAAAAAGAAAGTTATGAATATTCAGACTGGCAAAAGAGGTCCATAATTTCCAATACTTGCAGGCATGACACAGGGTGGGTGGAGGACAGAGAATACCAGAGTGAAAACGAGAGTATTTATAGTGTTTTTGTAGCGTTTGACATTTAGGACAACGTGTGTGTGTCGTATACTGTTTGGTACAATGTATTTATATTATATACTATTTAGAATAATGTATGTATATGGCTGGTGTTGTGTGTGTGTATGGTATACAGTGTGCATATATTATATAGTATTTGATACAGTGTATTATATTATGCTATATTATATTAATGCATGTGTGCGTTGAAAAATTCTTCAAATGCTGCTCTGACAGCAATGGCTTTTGAGGCAGAAACGAATTTTTTCCATTCTTTGCTTTTTTTTTCTGTATTTACAGTCAATGGTACAGAGGTTCCTGGATTTGTTGGACATCAGTAAATTTGACGTGGACCACAAGTTGCAGTATCTCTGTTACAGATTGGATTTCAATGAGCATTACAAGACTCTTGGCTCAATGAAAGGCATGTATAGCCAATACATTAATGGCATTGAGATATATTAATGTTTTGTAAACTGGCAGACAAATCTTTCTCACTTGGTTAATTAGCGGGGGCTCATATTAATGGGAATTCATGACCAAGCAATAAATACAGCTTCTTGAAAATTAGCTATAATTAGCACGACATCTGACAGCAGTAACAGTACTTGTACATGCATCACAAATGCACACTCATACATAAGCACACATGCACACAGGTGTGCATGCGTGCTCACACACAGTTATTTTATTCAGGTTATAAATAAATTGTATTTGTGTGTCTGTGTGTTTTGTGTTTCTGTGTGTTTTGTGTTTCTGTGTATGTGAGCTGGTACATTTAGAGTCAGCACATTGCAACAGACAAAATACCAGAGTGCTAACGATCCTGCCAACTTGCTGCTTTAAATAATAATATTCTTAGTGGTTTCAAATTTTGCCACAAGGGCAGCAATTACATCGACCCCAGTGTTTAACTGGTACTTATTTTATCGACCCCTAACGGATCAAAGGCAAAGTCAACCGTGGCAGAATTTGAACTCAGAATGTAGCGATGGGTGAAATACCACTCAGCATTTCGTCCAGCGTGCTAACAGTTCTGCCAGTTCGCCACTTAGATGAAAGGCAAAGTCAGCCTCAGTGGAATTTAAACTCAGAACTTATGAAGATGATAATAATAATAAACAAACACACAATTATGATGGAGATATTTATAAATCAGAGCAAAGTTGCAGAGAAACAAATAGTCCTGGCAATTGTGTGCGAATTGAACCTGTTAACGTGTGAGTGGGGCATGAAAAAAGTAAATGTAAATAAAACATTTTGATCAGAGCAATGTGTGTATACATATATATACACCCACCCACATACAACCATATATTTATATACATACATATCATTCATGCACACAAACATGTATACATATACGAGCATACATACATCATCTTCATAGATTTTATGTCCAATTTCCAAAAGCTGCATGGGTTAGATGGTATTTTCTGAGGCAGATATATTATATCATAGCCAGATGCCCTGTTAACCATTACCTGTTTCCAAATAGGCTAATATTTCTCCATGGCTGGACATGTTATCATAGAAAATTGGATGATGGTGCTCATTCACCACCATTACACTATGCCAAATGTAAACGAACACACACATATATGTGGGCTTCGTTCAGTCTCTACCCAATCTATTTGCAAGGATTTAGTCAGATTGGGGCTATAAGAGAAGACATTTGCCCCAAGTGTCCTACAATGAGAATGAATCCAAAACATCTTGAAAACAAACTTCTTACAACACAACTGTGCCATCACCTACATATACAGAGTCTGCCAAAAGAATGTATACGCACTTTAGGAAAGGAAAAAAAATCTGTATAAATATTTTTTATTCAGTGTTATCACGATTTGATAAAACATTAAAAGAGGTGTCTATATTTATAAGTCTTCTTTTTCTGAAGTGTATATGCATTTTTTGGGGTGGACTCTGTGTGTGTGTGTGTGCATCTAGACATAAAATTGTTTTTTATGGCACTGTAGAGCTATCTACTAAGAGCTTTTGGCTGACCAAAAGCATAGTGTGAGTGGATTTGGTAGCTGAAATCTGATAGAAGCCCAATTGTGTGTCTGTCTACACTCTCCAAAATTCACTCAGCTACAAGTGGTGATGTTGCTGTTGTTTCTCTTGTAAACAAGACGTCTACAGATCTTGCACTTTTGAATAGGAAAACGTAAGAGTTAGTGACAAGGGCATCCGGCTATAAAACAATGCCTCAACAATATATCTGTGTAACCCATAAAAGCATGGAAAACCAGATGTATGTGTACGTATACATACATATATAAACACACACACAATTATATATACATACATACACACACTTATACCAGTGTTCAATATATCAATTTAGAATTAAAAAATACTGATATATTGAAAGACTGGTATAACTGTCATATAGATATATTTAATTATAGTGGAGTCCTTGAAGGATCAAATAATGATTTCTTTATATAGAAAACAAAACTACATATAATTTTTTCTTTGGGCGGGAGGAGAGGTAAGGAAATAAACTCCTCAATATATAGCTGATATTTTATTTTATTGACCCTGGAAGAATGAAAGGCAAAATTGAGATCAAAGGGATTTGAAACTCAGAATGTAATGGAACTTCGTTAAATACCATGTCGTTTTGTTCGACGCTCTAATTCTGCATATCCAACAAAGGAGAAATAATAATATAAAAGAAAGCAAAACTTCAGAGTAAAAAAATAAAAACAACCCACAATTGCCAATTTTCTAAATATATATATATATACACTCCTGTATTAAATTCTATTTTTCTTGTTTGATCTATATGTTTAACCTATATGTGTACAGGCACAAAAGCCCTATATTTTAGGTGTCAGAGTGGCTGTGGTGAGAACTATGACGTTCATGCCTACACCTAACAAAAATATTTATCAGTGCCTGCAGAAAGTGAAATTGCTCCGACTGAGCAGTCATTACCAAAGTTATAACAGTGGTTTCTTATAGTGTTGCTGTACCTAGCAGTGTGAAACACCTGGCCTCCTGCCAGACAATATAACTGTCTTTGCTACCCCTGCTTAGCCAGGGTCAAGTAGTTTATCAGCTGCTAATAAGAGAAGCTGATGCAGAAAGGTTACATTTAAGTAACAACAGTCTTTTAAACATGAGGATTATTTTAAATATTGTCTCTTCCTGTCTTCCAAATCTATTTTAAGGATTACTACACAACTCACAATAATATCAATTTCTAAGATGCAAGGCCATATAAAATGCAGGCAGAGCCAGTTCATTAAATCAACCTCAGGTCTTCCACTGTTACTTTATTTTATTGACCCTGAAAGAACGAAAGTTAAACTCAACCATAGCAGGATTTGAACTTAGAACATAAAGAGCCAAAACTAAACACCACAGAGCATAATTTCTACTATAGGCACAAGGCCTAGAATTTGTGGGGAGGGGTATATGTCGATTACATCGACCCCAATACTTGACCGGTACTTATTTTATCGACTCTGGCAGAATTTGAACTCAGAACGTAAAGATGGGCAAAATGTCGCTAAACATTTTGCCCAGCATGTTAACGATTCTGCCAGCTCATCGCCTCTGCTCTCCTAATAATTTCCACCATAGGCACATAATTGGGGGGGGGGGGGGGGGGGGGAAGCAACTAAATAAAACCAACCTTAGTATTTGACTGCTACTTTATTTCACACTCCCACCCCACAATGAAAGGCAATGTTGGCACAGGCAGGATTTGAACAGAATTGAGTGGTATTTGGGATGCTACAGATTCTGTCAACCATTATTCTAATAATAATGTTTCTTATTTAGACACAAGGCCAGCAATTTTGAAAGGAGGAGGCTTAGTCAATTACAGTTATCCTAGTACTTGACTGGTTACCTTATTTCATTGATCCTGAAAGAATAAAAGGCAATGTTGACTTTGGAGGGATTTAAACTTAGAACATGAAGAGCCAGAATAAATACAAGGCATTTTTCTACACTACTGATTCTGCCAATAATAAGGTTTCTAATATATAGGCACAAGTCCAGGTATTTGGGAAGGGATTAGTCAATTACATCAACCCCAGTACTTGACTGGTACTTTATTTTATAGACCCTGGAAGGATGAAAGGCAAAGTCGACCTCAGCAGGATTTGGATTCTGAATGTAAAAGTGCGGACAAATACTACAAAGCAATTTTTCCCACTCTATTGATTCAGCCCATCCACTGCCATTAATAATAATAATAATAATGATGTAGCATTAGTCCTTAATTTGTAGTGAGACAGGTGTATATAACTGAATCTATCTCAAACCTAACAACCACCACAACTTTACAGACTCCATGATGCTAACATTTGTAGGGGCTGAAAGGAAACTTGAATGGATCGACTCAGAATACAGATAAAACTAAATTAAGGCATTCGTAATAATAATTTCTTGCAAAGATTTGAGGCCTCAGATTCATGGAGGAGGCTGTGAAATTCACATCTCTTCTGTGAGTAGTTTCTGTTAGTAAATAAGATGGTCACTAACTAATCACGTCTAACAGTGATAAGGTCACAAATGCAGGAAAAATGACTACAATTCAGCAAAATAATTTCAAGTACATTACTTGAACTTAATGACCCTTGTTGGATTTGAAGTCAGACCGTGACTGCCACTAAGTGTATTGTTTGGTGAACTACGGTCAGTTATTTGAAGTAGTCAAGGGAAGATGCATGGCTTCCAGTTGAAAACTAGGTCATGCCAGGACTGTTAACATCTGAAATATAACCTAGCCAACAGCTGTGGTTTGCTATTTGAAACTTTTCTCTCACATGTACACCAAGTAAATGGGTTTCATTAACAAAGTTCAGTGTGGTAACACAATTAATACTCATTTGTACACGCTTACTCCTAAGGAAAATTCTGATATGAACTGACACATGCTAGTTGTGTTATTTTTAAGAAAAAAAACTGGTTATAGTCTTAGCCAGCACAACAAACAGGAACACTTGTGGAATACATTAAAAATAAGAAATGGCAGAATTTGAAGATCAGAAAATACTGGTTTAATAATTATCTCTTAAAATCTATACAGCTCAAAATATTGTCTTTTAGAGAATATATACAGAACTAGTGCCAATGTTAAAATATTGCCTTTTAGAAGGAAAAAAAAAACTGCTTAGTGTCAATGTTAAAATAATCTGGCTTTTAAAGAATAAATACACACACCTTAACACCAATGTTAAAATGCTCTGTATTCTAAAGAGTCTATATACATCTAGGTGTTGAACTTAAAAAAAAACAAAACAAATGACCCAGATGGTTGGTTGATCAAATCAATTTTTGGAGTGTACTGTATGCCCCCCACCCACCCACCCCAGGAGGAAAGGGAACAGCAGATTTAGTTAAAAAGATAAATAAAGCAGTGACTTAAGGCAGCACACAGTAAACTGAACTAACCACTATTAATATTGAATTGTTGTACTGGTGCATCAGTAAATGTTGCCAATACAATAGCTACTTCTACTGAACCAGTATAACTGTTGCCTAATGTGATAAGTTAATGCGGCTGCTGTATCAGTGCAGTTAATAATTGTTGCCAATATAACAGTTACAATTGGCTGCTGCACTTGTGCAACAAATTGCATGTGAAAGCAGTTCTAACCTTGGCTGAAAGAGAAAGCTGCTTTGAGGCTGAGACACTGCAAATCAGCTTTCATTCAGCTATGTGTTCTTCTGCTTCCACAAACTAATATAGAGCAAGCAGGGAGAGAAGGGTTGACAGGAGCAGGACATGTGAAATGAGCAGCAAACAGCTCAAATGATTTAAATTAATTAAAATCCAAGGTAGTTCTCTTAAGATTTATCTCCACTTGAAAATGTCCAAGAAAAAAAATATAAACTCTTATAATGGAAGCTAAATAGTTTTGTATCTTTTTTTTTTTTTTTTTATCTCCAAACGATTGAAATGTCTTTTAAGCTAAATTAACAGTCTCTTCATTATAAAGTGACCACATAAAAACAAGGTTTTCTGGCCAAAATGTATTCTTGTGCAAATACATTTACAATTTGTTATGTGTTTAGCCAGCCACTCACTCACTCATTTATCTCTTGCACTCACTCACTTCTCACCAATAAGTTGGACACTGTTTTACTTTACAACAGGCTGGACAATACTGGAATAGATCACCTTCTCCACCTCTTTCCCAACCACTTTTCACATTTATTAGATTTATAATCTAGGTTAGCTTGAGATCCAATAATTGCTGTGATTCATCATCCTTTAATCTGCCAGCAATACAAACAAACTGTAAAATCAGCTTCATATCTCTCAAAGCTGCTGGTTGATAGTTTTATTTGGGGGTTGGTTGGATTTTGGGGTGTTTTTTTTAGGTGCTTTTGTTATATTTAATGCTTATTTTTTTTTTTGTTTTGTTTTGGTTTTTTTGTCCTGCATGTCATCATCTCCAGCCTTCAAGCCACCTCCTGCAAGCAGTGTGTCCTTGCTTACTGTTAAGATGCTTCTACAGCTTTCAGTTCTTTAATTTGCTTTATCAAATAAGCCTTCTCGTCGTTGAACTGTTCATCTTCAGAACGGTCTGTGTGAAACTTGGTGAGGAAATCAACGAGCTTCTCCTTATTCCTGAGTAAAATGTCAAGAATGGCTTTTGGCTTGTTGGGGTTAGCAACAAATACCTGTGAGAGATAGCAACATACAATTATGGATGTAGACAAGAAAAAGTACTGATAAAAATAATTCATAAACTAATATAGCAAGATAAACATTATTTCATCTTTTTGATACCAAACCACTTGAGATAACCCCAGGCTCTTATGATACAAATTTCCCGTTTCAAAGGATCTAAATTGGTGGTTCTCAACTGGGATCAATATAAGATTTTTGGGGGTCCATGCAAGCAAAATAGTAAATTGAGGATGCATAGTAATATATTATGGGTCCGTGAAAAGATTTTGCTTTAGATGTATTTATTGCAATAAACAGCTGGGTTTCTTTCTCAAATGTTTTACTCAGTTCAACCTACACAAGTTGTGTTGGAGAAGAAAAAAAAAGTATCCATAAGGTTGAGAACCACTGATCTTAATAAACTGGCACTCCATCGATTATGGCAACGAGCATTGCAGTTGATCCAATCAACAGAACAGCCTGCTCACGAAAACGATGTACAGGTGGCTGAGCAATCCAGACATGCATAACCTTGAGGTAGTTCTCGGGGAGACTCAGCATGACACAGATTCAATATTACAGGTACTACTCATTTTTGCTAGCTGAGTGGACTGCAGATATGTGAAATAATGTGTCTTGTTCAAGGACAAAATGTGTCGCTGATTTTCCAACTCACAACCTTATACAATCATAAAGTGAGTACTCTAACCATTAAGCCATGCACTTTCTTAATAAAACCTTCCATCAAAATGTTATGTTAATTTATGTTTGAAATACCAACTTAACAATTACAAAGTTATTTCACTAAATTCTTCATTATTTTCAAAATTAATAGAAACTAGCTGGTGCATTTCAAGAGAAATAAGGTTAAAAAAAAAGGATTAAATTAAAACTCAACTGAAGCACATTATTTGTAGACATAACTTGTTACATGGGTGGAAGGGGGAAGAGACTGGTTCATGTCAAGAAGCTTCCATTATTCAAAAGAGAGTTGAGTAGACAAATTTTTAAGGATAACCAAGCACGATCAGTAAGTCTTAAATGACTTATTTTATGGTGGCCTCCCAAACAGGATCAACAACAGGTAACATTTAGTCAATAAGTGTTTGAGTAAAGAGAGAAACTTACTTTGAAAACATGGAAAGCTTCAAACTGTATATTACGGCTTTTCTCTCGCAGCATATTCATCATAAGTTTCAGATTGTCAGGGTTTGTGATGTAGCGAGTCATTATGGTAAAATTGTGTCGGTCCAACAGCAATTCACCCAGCAACTAGAAACATCAAAGAGACTTTTTAGTCAGAACACAACACTACCTAACACACTAACGATGGACTTTCATACTCAAGGTATTGGTCAATTTGAGGCAATAGTAGTAGACACATAAAATGCCACAGTGGAATTGAAGTCAGAACCAAGTGGTAGCAAAGCAATAATTAAATAATCCTTTTCATACCAACACAAAATAATTAATCCTTTTGATATCAACCCACCCACAACTGTCTTGCTTTTAGGATACAAATTTTCTATATAAAGTAATCTAAATTACAATTTCCCATTAAAATTCCAAATTAATTTATGTTCCATTTACCAGATAATTTAGCAAATTTTTTATTTTCAAAATTAATTGCAATAAAGAGGGAGTAGTTCATTCAACAAAAGGGCTAAGATGCACAATGTGAAGTTGGTTAGAAATTATCTGAGAACATGGATGTAAAACACTCTGAAAGCAGATGTAAAAGGTTTTTAATCCACTGAAGGCATTTGTTGGAAAGCGAAATCTGCTATGTTCAACATCTTGATAATTTCAAAGTCCTTCCTTCTTGTTTAGGCCCAGGTCAGCCTTGATCCAGCAGACCTCTCATCAAAAATATTTGAACCATGACCATCTTATTTATTTGTTCATTTTTTGGCTTTCAAACATAATGCGTCTCAAACTATATTGTTCAATGTATCCTTTACATTTTATTATTAAAGAAAAAGGCACATTATGATTTGAAGGAAATACTGACTGCTATTTCTAACAGGTCAGCTGGCCATGTAGAGGCTCCCAGTACAAGCAGATACACAGCTTTCCTTGCTAGACCATATTACCACATGGTACATACTGACAGCTAGATGGAATGAGTCATATGAAAGCCAAATGTTTTGACTAAAACCACAGAAATGCCATTGTAATGTGCACCACTGACTGTGCAGTTCATAGGGTTCTTAGTTGGCTCAGTCAGTTACTGTCTGATCCAAATATTTGTTCTCTGACACTATCTAGCAATAAAATTACTTACTTTCAATGCCTGCCTTCTTGTAACATAGTTCTCAGAATTTAGGAGCCTTTGGTAAGTTTCAAAGACTTTATCATAATTATTTTCCAAAAACTCAGCACTAAGCATCTTATGTTTCGTTAACAATTCCTGAAAGGAGAAAAAAATTAAAAAAATCAAGATCATTAGGATTACTTTAAAATCATTTTGTAATGAAGTCGTAAATTTTGGATTCTCTTCAGTAACAAATTTCATCAAGAAACCTCAACTATTGTAGAGAAAAATGATAATTTATCATTAGTTAATCTTGGTTTGAAGATAAATTATATTTAACCCTTTAGTGTTCAGATTACTCTGTTAAATGTAATATTTTTTCACTCAAATTGTTTTGAATTAATCATGCATTATCTCATAGCTTTGAGGTTTCAATGATGTGATTGGTTATTTTTAGAATGACAATGTAGGTTAGGTGTGAGAGGCTAGATATCACCAGTTTGAATATATTGGGCTGGATATGGCCGGTTTAAACACTAAAAGGTTAAGCCAAATAGACAAATATTCCAGCTTTGACTATATCATATCTGAAAAGAACACACTGTTTAAATGTGTGGGGAATTGTAAATAAGATCATATATTTCTAGACGGACATTTAAAAAAAAAATCTCTAATACATTTAGATCAACAATATATACATAGTACTAGATTAGATTGAAAGTAGGAACATTTATATATTGTTTCTTTGTTTTAAATTTATTCAGAAGTCTGTCAACTATGACAATTTCATTTCTTGGTAGTTTGTAATTTCTTTTCTCATACCATATATTTCAGCCATTAAGGGCTTCTCTCAATAAAACTTTCCACATCAATATTTTATCTTACTGAACTCATGTACAGTTAGAAATGTGAAGATCAATTATATAGAAATGAATCAGAATTGATATAATCTGTTTCTTAATATTTCTCACAGAAACTAGATTGATGGTAACTTGCTGCATTAAACAGATTAACTAGAGAAAACATGGGAAATACCTTGAAAGTAGAGAAGGCATCTGAAGCAATATCAAATGTGGACATTTCAACATAGTGGAAAAATTTATAGAATTCATCTGAATAAAGCATTATCTTGGCAAGAGGTTCATAGCGGCAGCATTCTCTCAGCATCATACCACAGTTCAGAGCAATTTCTTGCTGGTCATAGCTGCCAATAAGAGTTAGATTAACAGTTGTATAAACAATATTGAAATAAACATTTCTTTCATGAGACATGACACTTAGGGTTTACACAGTCAGAAGAAATAAAAGAGAACTGAAGTATCTAATCCCTTTTCAAACTTATTAAAAATGTAATTGAAGAAGTCATTTAATCATAAATTAGCACTAATCCAGCAGTCCTATGACAAAAGATGTTTCAGCTGTAGCTGACTGGTCTTTTATTTAGATAGTGTGTCTACAACTATATTAGGTGGAATTCTGGTTTAAGCATGCCATGTAACTTTTTTCTTTTATTGGAATTTTCAGAAAATTTGTGAATTTGTTCTACACAGGAATTCATATGATTATACAAGAAGCATATAAAACATTTTTTGGTGCATGATTTAAGGGCTGTTACTGTTAGCACATATGACCACCTCATACCCTCCTTTGTTTGTCAGCCCAAAGTTCAGACTACCCATACTTTAAAATGTAATTTGTTTAAAAAAATTCAAAACATTAAAACAAAGTTTTCTTAAATTTCAAAAAATTTAAAAAAAGCTTTTTTTTAATACTTGTGTGAATTCCTGTGTGTAGAATACAAATTTGCAAAAATTTTCTGGAAATTCCAAAAAACAAAAATAAAACAAGGAACGGTTATATGGTGTGCTTAAACCAGAATTCTGCTCCATATTATTCGAAGCGCCTTGCTTTTCAGATAGATTTGAATGCTATATCCAGCAAGCTGAACGACCCTATGCCACTCGTCTTGATTTTAATAAAATGAAATGGTTAATCATGCTTCCTGTTATTTTTAGACGTATTTCATTAACCAACATAAAAATTAAACAAAGGAGCTGTGACCTGCTAGAAATAGCAGCCAAATCTTCAAATTGCCTCCTACCATCTTTAAAAGGAAGGTTAGATTGGACAATATATTTCTAGATATTCTTGAAACGACAGGAGGGTCACAGCTGGAATGCCTCTGATTATCATAGGCCTGCTGGATCAGAGTTGACTTGGGGCTGAACAACAACAATGATGAAATGTAAGCTGATGATAGCAAGGATTTCAACTGGAAATTCTTGAGACATTAAGCTAAATATTGGACCCATTTATCCTCACTGCAATGGCTATGTTTTAAGGACATCACTGGCAATAGCACTTTCAAGTTATCAGTTTACAATCTGGAGCATTAAGCAAGAGGCATGTGCTGTGGCCTATCATACCTCTTTTGCTTATCAAATTATCTCATAACTTAACTCAAGACTTTAGCAACACACATTAAGCTGTTTGTCAAACTGTGACAGCAAATACTTTTTACTGAACCTAACCCTAGCCCACTGACTCCCCCAACACATCAGTCTATCGTTCATGCTCATTGTCAGGTTACTAATCTTGTATGAATAAGAACCCAGTACACTCTGTGGAGTGGTTGGCATTCGGAAGGGCATCCAGCCATAGAAACCATGCCAGAACACAGACAATGGAGCCAGGTGCAGCCCCTGGTCTTACCAGATCCAGTCAAACTGTCCAACCTATGCCAGCATGGAAAACTAATATGTTATTGGTTACTGACTGATGACAAAGTAGGATTTCAAGAGATACAATTTCGGTACAATTACCATATTCCTAATGAAATACATTGTTGTTTCAATTAATTTTTAAAAGAATGAAGAATTTAGTAAAATAACTTGGTCATTATTAAGCCGATGTTAGGAACAGAATGTAACATAAGATACATGAAAGGTTTTAGTTTAGAACACATTAAAACAAGAATTAGGAGCAGTCTCAAGCAGGTTGGTATCAAAATGGAACACTATTTGCATCACAATTTAGAAACAAGTTGACAAATTATGGTGATTTTACTTGAAGCTTTTTATGTTTACTGTTGTAGATTTTATCAATTGTGGACAGATAAAAATGCAAAGCTGATTCCAACAAAATTTACACCAGAACAATATGACAAGAAAACAGAGTGAGTTTGCTTTGCTTTTGTGCTCATCATCATCGTTTTACATCTATTTATATTTCCCCATGCTGGTCTGAGTTGAATCAGATTTATTTAGATAATCATATTCTATGGTTTATGGTCAGACGGCATTTCAGTTGTCAAGCCTTACCTGTTTTCAAGTAAAGTACTTGTAGTTCACTGGCCTTCATACACTGAAACCACCAAGCTATAAGACATCAGGTTTACAGGAGATGCAAACCTGGCATCACTGCAACCCAAATGGTATTCAGTGAAGACATGTAGAAATGAAAATTTCTCCATGTACAAACACGAAGGTCCTTCATACAGTTTCTGCCAACCATTTTCAGTCATGATGCATTGGTTGTCCAAGGGTTATAGTACAGGACACTTGCCCCAAAGTGCCATGCAGTGAGATGGAACCCAAAACCATTATCATAGAGTTAGATACTTTTCACAAAATGATAATACTAACATAAATTTGTTGGTGAAGAGTTTGTCAATCTCAGTACATGACTGGTGCTTATTGTTCCAGGAGAGGATTTAAATTCAGGATATAAGGATATAAAAGTACACAGACTACCTTTAAACTACTTAAGTACAGGCATGGCTTTGTGGTAAGAAGCTTGTTTCCTAACCACACGCTTCTGGGTTTAGTGCCACTGCATAGTACCTTGGGCAAATGTCTTCTACTATAGCCTTGGGCTGACCAAAGACTTGTGAGTGGATTTGGTAGACAGAAACTGAAAGAAGCCTGTCATATGTGTGTGTTTCTTTGTGTCTGTTCCACCACCATTGACAACTGATGTTTACATCCCTGTGACAGTGGTTCAGCAATATAGACCAATAGAAGCACAGGTCTTCAAAAAATGTAAGTCCTGGGGTTGATTTGTTCGACTAAAAACCCTTCAAGGTGGTGTCCCAGCATGGCCACAGTCTAATCATTGAAACAAGTAAAAAAAACTTAATATAATAATAATTTCTAACATAGACACAGCATCCCACATTTGGGAGAAGGGGATAATCTATATTATAGACTCCAATCCTTAACTGGTACTTTATCAACCTCAGTGAGGTTTGAATTCAGAACAAAGAACTCTTGTCAGCCATCTTAAATGATTCTATTAGAATAATGTTTAAGTTGAATAAGTTACCTACCCTTTAATCAGCTCAAATAGAATTTCTGGACGTGTACAAATATATTCAACTGTTGGTGATCTTGAACCAATCTGTCTCCGCAGGAGGTTGTTAAATATGGCAACAACATCTTTCCGACCCTGTCAATATAATCACAAGATAAAGCAAAGAATTACGTGATGACAAAGAAAATGAAAGAGAAGAAAGTTTCTCATTTGCTGCTAGTTTATTGTTGCTTTATTACTGTTAATATTTTATGTATCTACATTCTTACTGACACACAAAAGCCTAGCTTACATCACCACCAAAGTCATTTGGTTGCCTTTAGTAGAGTCCACTCATACAAACATTCAGGCCATATTTTTGGCCTAAAGATAACTTTCTCTCTTCCTCTCACCAATCACAGAGACCCTCCCTCCCAACCCTTCTCTTTTTTGTGTGTATATGTGTGCATCTCAGACCCTCATTTCATTCCTAGATGAAAATGGGGCACTGTTGCAACATATGGTGTATCTGAGACATTCTTTTTAGACTTGACAAAGTTTATCCCTCTCTGGTCGTGATCATAGCTGATTTCATAGAGACAAAGAAGAAATAACCCAAGTACAGCACTGGTACTTTATTGACTCTAAAAGCATGTAAGCCATGTTAACCTCAATGATATTTAAATTCAGACTGCTGAGAAATCACAACTCCAATGCCAGAATGACACTACCTATATCTGTGAACATAACTGTGTGGTTAAGAAGTTTGCTCTCCAGCCACATGGTTTTAAATTCAGTACTACTTGAACAGAACTGACTGAAGCCTTGTGAGTGGATCTGGCAGTTGAAAACTGATAGAAACACATAGTATGTATATAATTATAAATGTATGTGTCTGTATTTGTTTACATTTGGGCCTCTCTGAAAATCTCTGAAGCATTGTTGTCATGTCCCCTGTCAATAAACCATCTGCAGGCTTTATGTGTTCAAAGAAATGTGAAATAAAAGATCTCTTACTTGAAAACAGGTAAAGATTAGCAACAATAAGAACATCTGACCGTCAAACAACACCTTAATAAATATATTTGTCTAACCCATGCTCACAAGGTAAAAATGGATGTTAAAAAAAACAATTGACATTATATATATATATTACAGGAAGGACATCAAGCCAAGGCAGACAGTAGAGCTTGGTGCAGTCTTCCAATTTTCCAGTACCTGCAAAACCATCCAACCCATGCCATTCATCATCATCATCGTTTAACGTCCGCTTTCCATGCTAGCATAGGTTGGACGATTTGACTGAGGACTGGTGAAACCGGATGGCAACACCAGGCTCCAGTCTAATTTGGCAGAGTTTCTACAGCTGGATGCCCTTCCTAATGCCAACCACTCAGAGAGTGTAGTGGGTGCTTTTACATGTCACCCGCACGAAGGCCAGTCAGGCGGCACTGGCAACATGGGAAGTAAATGTTAAAAGATGATAATATAGGCAAACACATGCTTTCAGGTTTGGTTCCAGTGTGTGACACCTTAGACAAGTGTCTTCTGCTATGGCTCTGGGCCAACCAAAGCCTTATGAGAGATTTGATTGACAGAAACAAAGCCTGTCAGGTATATACACATGCATACATATATAACATATTTTGCAGAGTCTAGAGAGAGTCATTATGCCTATATTAATAACACATCTACCAGTTCAATTTTACTCCTTTATTATTAGTCAATCATACTTTTCTTTTTTGTTCATCAAAGTTCTTTCATTGCCATTTGCAACCTTTTAAGTGACTATCTCTCATAAATGTGTGTGTGTGTGTGTGTGTGTGTGTGAGTGTATGCATGCATGTGTATGTTGCTGTTGCCTTGACATTGTATGATAATTATGAACAAATGTCAACATCATGCAAGTGTTGACCTCCATTTCCAATCTTCCATGAAAATATGTCTGGCCATGAGGAAATATTACCTTGCTTGGAAACAGGTGAGGCTTGGTGACAGGAAAGGCAACTGACTTTTGAAAATCTGCCTCAATAAAATTCCACCCTAACCCATGAGAGAATAGAAAATGGATGTTAAACCGATGATGCATGTACAGTAGTGTAGTTAACAAGTTCACTTTGCAACCACGTGATTTCCACACTATATAGAACTTACAATCTTTTATCATAAGCTTGCAGACATTTGTTTTTTTTTCAGTCGATGGCCTCCCTACCCAACTAACTACTTAGTTGTGAAATAAGATTAAAGTTGGTGCCAGCTCAGCAAACAGAATGGTGTATATGAGTGAGTGAGAGAGAGTTGAAATCTGGAACTTTTATCAAGAAAACCTATCCTTTCACATCTGTTGACCATCAATGTAACCCAATACTTGATATTCAAACATATCTATTGAACAATTTTTGTCATCATATAGGCACAAGCATGGCTGCACAGTAAGAAGTTAGCTTCCCAATCACAAGGTTCCTGGTTCAGTCCCACTACATGGTACCATTAACTATAGCTTTGGGCTGACCAAAGCCTTATGAGTGGATTTGGTAGACGGAGACTGAAAGAAGCTTGTATATATGTCTGTGTGTGTGTGTCCCACCACAACTGGTGATGGTTTGTTTATATCCTTGTAACTTAGCAGTTCAGCAGAAGAGTCCAACAGAATAAGTACCAAGCTTAAAAATATGTACCGGGGTTGATTCAGTCAACTAAAAATTCTTCAAGGCAGTGCCTCAGCATGGCTGCAAAAGCAGTGTCATAAATAACACTGTACTGTCTCAGATGGCAAATACAGAAGATGCTATACATACATATCCACAGATTACATGGATGTTACACAGAGCCAGAGAATATAAAGTGTTGTTACTGTTTCGGCTCTATGTCAGCCCTGATTCAGCAATTTTGGTTTATCCAATGTATCCTAATTTCTGAGATTGCTTTACCTGCTATTTTTAGCAGGTCAAAGCTCATATTGTATATCATCGTTGTTGTACAAGCTGTGCACGCAGGCATAGCAGCAGTAAGAAAAAGCTAGTTCTTGTTTTTAGGGGTTGAAATTGAGAACACAGATAAATGAACGGACAGGCATAACACTGTTGTTTTATGGAACAAGTCAAAATTGATAGGTTCGAGAAGACTTACCTCAAAATCGATTTTGTTGAGGTTCTTTATCAGAACTTGAAACATGTTGCCATTGTACATCTCTTGAGCCAGCTGAGCCACCACTTCAGTGTGGGGCTCCTGGTCTCCACTCCCATAAAGCATGTTGCGAATAATATTCAAGTTTTTCGATACTTCCTCAGAAGCCTGTAAAGTTATAGAAATCAACACAAAATAAAAATGACCAAGTCTTAGCTTTTGTGAAATTTGTTATATGAACATCTTTGTCTTAAGAATAATAATTCAACAATTAAAGTAAATTCTTTTTGAATATTTTCCTCTTAATGAAGCCAATGTTGATAAATAGTTAAGTTACATTACGAACTGTAGGAGAATAAATTAAGAAATACTATATAGTTTGAAATCTTTTCATTTGGGTCTAAAAAAGAAACTGCAAAGTTAACCTGCTTTGTCTGCTATGGAACATAGAGAGAGAGAGCTGAAATAGAATTTGAAAACTGATACACAATTCTTAACCTTTTAGTATTTAAACTGACCATATCTGGCCCAAATATTCTGTTTTATGTTCAAACTGACCAGATCCAATCTCTCAGACCTACCCTTTGATGTCATTCTAAAAATAAACAATCACATCATTGAAATCTCAAAGCTATGAGATAATGTACAATTAATTGCAAATAATTGTACATGATAAATAGTATAAATACTCGATGACTGGTCACCGCGCCAGTGGAGCACTAACAACACTGTCGAGCGTGTTCATTGCCAGAGCAGCTGTCTGACTTCCGTGCTAGTGGCTCATAAGTAGCACCATTAGAGCGTGGCCGTTGCCAGTACCATGTGACTGGCCCTCGTGCCGGTGGAACGTAAAAGCACCCACTACACTCTCGGAGTGGTTGGCGTTAGGAAGGGCATCCAGCTGTAGAAACTTTGCCAGATCAGATTGGAGCCTGGTGCAGCCTTCTGGCTTGCTAGTCCTCAGTCAAATCATCCAACCCATGCCAGCATGGAAAGTGGACGTTAAACGATGATGATAATGAATGTGAATAAATAAACATTACATTTGACAGAGTAATCTGAATGCTAATGGGTTAAATATAGTTATAAAACTCAGTTTTCACAGCTTGTAGTCAGCAATATAAGAAAACTTTAATTAGTTTTAAACATCTTTAGTGTAGTGCTGCAATATGCCCAGTCAGAATTGGACTTCAACATTTATGCAATTGTGCTCTAACACATCCACAATTATAGTTGGATTTCATTAAGTATGGAGTAGTGTTCTATCCACAGTTTTAATTAACTTTAAATGTCTATGGTGTAGTATTCAATATATCCAAAGTAAGACTCATTCAAACCAACGAGAGAAATATATCGCTTGCTTAAATTTCATCTATCTGAAAAAATGCTTAATACTCTTTTTGAGACAGTACAAATGTAAGAAGAGGGAAGTATTTAGTTGACTAAATCAATTTTATTGATACTGGAGATATATTAAAGCAGGTAACTTTGTTGAATTCTAAATAAATGCAACTAAAAGCTGAAAAATATTGAGCCTGGTACTCCATGTTTCTTCCAAATCACCAGTCAAGGGGTTGGTGACATTAAATAACCAGAAACAACTAAGAGTTGAAGATCCACAGGAAATAACCACAAAAATATGAGTTCATGGCAGAAATGAACCGAATTCTCTTATGTAGAATTTCAAGTTGTTTTAGCTGTGCACTTGGTTGGGCAAATTTATGAAAAGACAATGTACAAGTTCTGTCAGTTAAAACTAGAAGATATTAGAAGAGTCATTTAAATACTGACTATTAATTAGAAGTGACTTCTTCCTAAAGGGGTTTTCTTTTAACTTTAAAGTAAAGCTGGAGATCAAACAAACAGTAAATAATTGTTATCCTTGAATTAATTTATCCATACAATGAATAGAATTTCATTTGTTTTTTTTACTAAAGAAAAATTAACATTTCAAAAACAATACTTACCTTATCCGACTTCTTGTCACCCCTTCCGGGCTCTTTTGATAATGATAGCATAGCATCTCGCAGACTTTTAATTAATTCCTGTGGACTTTTGGGAGATTTTCCAAACAGTGGCATTATCTACCAAGAGGACTGGTGAAAATCTTATACTGAAATAAATATAAAAATATCAGGATGAGCTACAGCAGAGGAAATTATTAAAAAAAAAACTAATTTCAAGTTTTGATTTCAAGAGTTTCACTAGAGACAGGGTTATTTTGAGTGGCTTCCTATGTGAAGCAGGTTAAGTGACAAGAACACCTGAGTGGTACATAGATAATTTTACTAAAGAATTAGTCATGTAGCCTGGTACAGTTATAACTTTTTCAGTCACTTTGATGAAACAAGGAATATGCGATAAATCTGTCTGTGAATCAGTGAACATGATCAGTTGAAAAATGTGTAAAATGTTTCATAGCATGACAAGGTTTCTGGAAAGAGTTAGCTAATTCGAGAATCACAAACTAATAACATAAGATGTACAAATTCATGGAACCATAGCTAATGAGGAACACTTCAACTGCTAAAAATTGCACCTTACTACATTGGGAGGGACATATTGGACGATATAATGCAATCGTAAATACCCCTATAAAAGATAGGAAGGTTGGACCAGGCTGGAATGCATTTGGTCTTAGGTCTGCACATCTAGGGTTGATGTGGGACTACACAAGATTTCTGTTCAATGTCATAGACAAAACAGCCAACATCAAGATGAACCACTGAAAAGAACAGAATAGCTAGGCAAGTCTGTTGATTCCAGTTACACAGAGAGAAACCTCAACATCAGATGACAACAGCCAAGGCTGCCATGCCAACAGCACCATCTTTCTCTTCTCTCCATTGAAAGACATGAGCTTGAGATATTAGGCTTTCCAATCACCATGGCAATCTTACTGAGATTCTGCAAGCTCACCTTTTCATTAATTACTGCCAACACAAAACCTCACCCATTACTGCCAATTCTAGACTCCATCTTATAAAACTTAACTAATTTTGACATAAAGCAATATTATGACCACTGATCAGCATACAATAATCTACAGTACACCAGTACAAGAGTGGGTCAGTATGTACTGGGAGTTAAATACTCTATAGTACAGTAGAGTAACAGATTTCATATTGATGTACTACAGCTGATATAACAGGCATTATCATGTACTACAGTTGTTACAACCAAACATGTAATGTAAAATATACCTCTAAAAGACCAGACGGTCTTGGCTAGACTGCCTTTAGTTCTAGATCTGCTTGATCTGGGTTGTTCTGAGGTAAAGCAACAACTAATGAAAGCAATCACACTAAATGTAGGCAGTCTTATTATTATTAGCAGGAAACAAGAATGGTTATTTCTATATGTTTGCTTTATTTATGTTCCAGATTCCAGGATATTTTCTGATGAGGGAAAAAACTTAAATCTGCTATTGATTGTTCACAATTGGTGCCATTCTAATATTGGCAATGATACAGTTTCCAGACTAAACCACCCAACATACTAATTCACTCCTTAGTCAATACAACAGCTAATTTTTCACTCAACTTGTTTTCTCATTTGGTATTTAGTCTGAGGAAAAGAGAAACTGTGTCAGCTGTATACTACTTGGTTGTAAGGAAACATGTCAAAAGAGAAGAGAGTTCCAGCTCTGGAGACTAAGGATCAAGTGAGATATTTACTTAGTTATGGTAACATTGTGACAAAATAGAGTTATAACAAGAGATGGCACATTGAGTAGAGTTGAGCAGGAGATGTACAATAGTTAACTCAAAGGAACAGAAACTGTCATAATAGCAAAAGAAGAGACAACGGGAGGATGCAATACACTAATGATCCAGTGTTTGTGCCATTTTGGTGAATAAAGCTTTATCTATCTGTTGGATGGTTTCCTAAGTGCTCACTCCAACATCACTTAGATGATATACAAAAGTAGGCAAGACTGTAGGCTTGAGAAGTGCTTGATGAGAATGGTTGAGAATTGATTAATTATGCATACAAACCAATGTATAGTGAGGAAATAGTTCCTCTAGCCAACTGAAATGATCAAAATCTCGAATAAAGTTATGTAATACAATCTGCATTTTTTTTGTTGTCTGATTGCTAATTATACTCTGCAACCAACGTATCAGCGTACTGATTGGTAAATGTTCTCCGATTTACAGTTTGCAAGTTTTGCCTGGTGGATTCAACCAAATTTCTATATTACTCATTTGCCAGGTTTTTCCCCACATGCAGTGCTGATCATAGTATTAGCCTGGATTTCTTCACTCCCTATTTTCTATCACTATATACACCCACACTCAGATACAAACACAAGCAAACAAGGAAGACTACACACTGACATACTTAAAACACAATACATTAGATAATGCAGTCCAAGATACATCATGTCTGAATAAAAGCCGATAATCATGAATGGAAAATTATTCATCATAGATCTGCTGAGCAGGAATGATCCGATGCTACTTTGTGACTCCCACCACTTTGAGATATCATTATCATGTTTAAGGGTCACATGTGCCATATTCCTGGCAAATGACACTCACCAAGGCTCCTAGTTGATGTTGTGACATGTAAAGTAAAAACAGGGAAATTTGAAGATATGAGTGAAAGGTGTCCATTGTATGACAAGTGAAATAAATACAAATAGAAGAATGTCATTTTTTTTTTTTGCCTTGTATTCTAAAAAGAATGAAAGTACATGGTTTAATGGTCATGACATTGAACTCACAATCATTAGGTGGTGGGTTCAATTCACAGTCAGGGAGGTTTTGTGTCCTTGAGTAAGGTATTTCATTTCATATCTCAACTCAACTGAAAATTAGTAGAGGCAGGGGAGTTTAACTCTGTGACAGAGTTGCTTAAACGGTACCTGGACAGGATGTTGAATGCACTTTTGTTGAAGGACAGAAAGCAGAACGGATACAATATGAAACAGACAAGACGCCAAAAAGACATATGAAAATTAAAATATATGATAATCATTTTATTCCTACAATATGACAGACTGAATTGGTCATTAAACTATATAGGTAGGAATGTTTTTTTATTATTATTATTGTGGTTGTTCGGCTTCTTGTCCCTCAGCAAAAGTGCATTCGGCATCCTGTCCATGCATGGTTTAAACATTTAGTAACGACGAAGTTATTTTAATAAATTCCTTGATATTTTCAAAATTAATTTATATAAAGGCAGTGCCATTTCAACAGAAACATGGCAACAAAAGGGTTAAATGATTTTTAAATTTTTAGGTTATGAGCCATCATCACCATCATTTTAACACCTACTTTTCCATGCTCGCATGTGTTGGGCAGAGTTTATAGAAACCCTTCTTGTCACCAAACAAGATAACATTTCCCCATGACCTGACATGTTTGTAAAGCAGATTGGAAATGAATGACACTCATAGACAAGAAACATGCAATGCAAGACAAAGAAACACAAGCACACACATATACATATGACACACTTCTCAAATGTGAGATGAAGGAGAAAGGATCTTTAGACACTAGGCCTCACTGAGATGACAAGGGAGTGAGACTTATGGTGGTTTGCTGTACTTGAGAAGACTTGTAAAACTAAGTAAAATTGCAGCCATCCATACATACAGCGTGTTCTTGTGCCATGTAAAAAGCACCCAGTACACTCTGCAAAGTGGTTGGCATTAAGAAGGGCATCCAACCATAGAAACAATGCCAAAACAGACAACTGGAACCTCCAGCTTGTCAGCTCCTGTCAAATTGTGTAACTCAAGACAGTATGGAAAACAGACATTAAACAACAATGATGACACTTTTTTTTTTCAGTTTCTGTCATTGAATCCACTCACATCCTTTATCTATTTTTCTTTTTAGACAGCTGTGTGTGATTTGAGGGAGATTTGGTTGCTATTTCTTGTAGGTTGAGCAACCATCAATGCCTTCTCATTGATTCAACCTGAGGCTTCCAGAAAGTTAGGTACAGGTGAACTGGTTGCAGTTAGTTTGCTTTCAGATATATTTATTCAATTTGTTTTGAAAATAGATACAATTTTATCAATTATCAAATCCATAAATTTTTAGATGTACATGTTATATTAATTAACTCAGATCATACAGACTTTCATTGAACGCTTTACAAATCAATCATCATTTAATGTCTGTTTTCCATGCAGGTATGGGTTGGGCAGTTTGATAGGAGCTGGCCAGCCAAAGAGCTGTATAGGTCCCAATTGTCTGTTTTGGCATGGTTTCTATGGTTAGATGCCCTTCATAAAACCAACCACTTTACAGAGCGTACTGGGTGCTTTTATGTGGCACCAGCACGGGTGTGTTATATGTGGCACCAACATAGGTGCTTCAAACAAGGCACCACCCAGGTGTATCTTATGTGGCACCAGTACAAGTGCTTTTTACATGCATACAGAAACATTAATATCATATAACTTCTAGCTATGGATGTCGCCTAAAACTTGATTTCATTAACAATGTAAAATAATATACTTTATTTGGTGCCAGTGTAGTATGTGATCTACATACATGTTTCTGGTATGGCTTGTGATCTACACTGACTTCTTGATCTACATTTAAAATTCATCTATTTACTTGATTTCCGGTTGGTTTGGTATATAAACCAAAAAAAAAACTTTTATGATTTAAACACTTTTAGTCCTGAGCCCATTGAAAGAAGTCATAATGATAGCAAAAGACTACAATGCCGTCACAGTATTCATGTTTCTAGTATGAAATAAAAAGCAATAAAAATTTTTCTTTTTCTCTTTTTTTAAATGTAGATCACAAGCTAGTCTAGATTTAAGTTGCTGTACATCACATACTACACCGGCACCCTTTATTCTATAATATAACATTATATTATACATACATATATACACACACACATACAAGTAAAGCACACAAAAATAAGAGTATGGTAAAGGCATGCCAAATGACATGAGTAATGTTGACATACAAAATACAAATCATTCACAGCTTACAATAGGAAATTCAATTCTGAAAGTGACAAGTGACAAATTCTCACAACTTTATCACTGCACCTATGTACAGTTTAACCTTGAAAAATATTTTGTGATATTAAAAGTTAAATAACTAATTTAACCCTTTGTAACAAATAATAATAGCCAGTCTATACAGAAAATTTCAACCTAATTTTACAGGTATGGTTGAGTGGTTACGAAGCTTTCTTAGCAACCATATGGTTAGGTTTCAGTCGCAATGTGTGTCACCTTAGGCAAGTTTCTTCTTCCATAACCGTCAGTTGACCAATGTCTTGTGAGTGAATTTTTTTTATATCCCCATAAGTTGACACTTTGGCAAAGCAGGCTTAGAACAAGTACTAGGGTCAATTTGATTGATTAAATCCTTATACATAATGCTCCAGCATGGCTGCAGTCCAAAGACTGAAACAAGTAAGGGCAAAGATAGAAGATGAAATGGTTCGCTTTTTTTCAAAAGAGCAGATGCAGGACATAATTAATATGAAAGATAGAAAACGACAGCATCAAAGCAGCCAATGAGATATTCACTTTTTGAAATTTCATACAGTCTCTGTTCAATCCTGGATTAATCTTCAAATTATTTCAGAAAATTGAATCAAATTTAATTGTAAAGATTACTTCCCAACCTAATCTTTTAAAAAGGACCTGCAGTAATGATGAAATAATTTAACAACTACAATTATCTTCAGATGAGTTTGAAATGGTTGAAATAAGGGACAGAGTAATTACCCTCCCCAAGAACTTTGTGATCAAAGTGTGCAAAGAATAATTGTCTGAAGCTGTAACAGTAATGTGTTGAGTTAGACCCGATTAAGGAAGCCTATGATCAAAGTTGCTCCAGCCATCACTTTATCTTTTTTCTTCTTCAAAGTATTGCATACCTAAGACTACATTACCCAATGTGTGGTGTGGTTTGAAGGAAATGTGGCTGTTATTTTTGCAGGTCGGGTGGTCACATAAAGGCTCCCTCATTAGAACGATAGTGTAGTAATTTAGGTACACAAGTGAATAGACCTACCCGTGGTTAAATCTCTCCAGCCATATCATCTTTATTCAGACAGTTTATCTAGAACTACATTATCTAAGGTGTCCTTTTCTTTTTCTTTTATTAAGGCAGTAGGTTGTTATCCAAAGACCTGACTTCTGGCAGCTAGAAAATGTCTCCCACCACCTTTGTTAAAGTCAATAGAACCGTTTCCATTGATAACGTTGGGTAATCCAGGTCAATCTAGATCGGCAGACCTATAATCAAATGCACTCCACTAATGATCATCCCGGGGTTTTTTTTTTTCAGGCGCCGGTAAGATTATATTATCTAATGGACAGTGATTTGAGAGATTTGGTTGCTTTTTCTAATAGGTCGAGCTACCTCTTGGTGTTGCCTTGGCGCTGCTATCGGGCAGGGCGCCAGTTGTATGAATGTTAATTAGAATGCAGCCAAGCCAAATTAACTGAATAATTAAATATATAAAGACATAATAATAGCTTTATACCAGGAACCATTAGTGTACAAAACAATATGTATGAGGAAGCAGCAGGGGTGGGTAGCTCGTCTCTAAGTGCCACCACAATAGACATGACATGTTAAAATAACAGCAGACAGCCTGAAAGTGCCACAAAACACGTTAAAACAAAAACATGTCAACAATTACAAGTCCATGTTTCTTAAAGGAGGTCACCACGTCTGACGTCATTTAATAGTGTACGTATCCAAGAGCTTAAGCAAAACACAGCTTTGATTCATTAGCCCTCGCCCAATTTTGTCCCAAACCATTATAGTTTGGTTCAGACGCTTGAAACCTCTTCTTATTTTGCGCAGATAACACCCGTTTAACCCTTCCGCTTCTCTGTTTGCTCCGATTAAACAGATCTATGACCAAAGCACTCCAACCTGTTTCATTTAAGTGTCCAGTTTTACATGGCAATATTTTTTTTTTTCCCAAGATGGTAACATAAAGTTTGGAAGAGAATTTGGCTGTTATTTCTGGCAGAATGAGTGATTAATCATGGGCGAACTGCGATTCGTGAGATTTTCTTAATGGCACGCCCAACGGAAAATTACTTCGAATTTTTTTAGTAGTGTGACCCGCCTGATGAAAAGCTATGTCTTATGCGGCCCGCTTCTTGAAAAAGGTTGCTCAAACCTGATATAGAAACTCCAAAATGAACTTTAGAGGAAGATATGGAAGAATGTAACAGAAGTTTTGGTTGAAAATTTGCAACTCAAAGCAACCTAAAAAGAAAAAACAACAACTTATCTTCATTAACGTGACAACGTAAAAGAAATGACTCAGGTGCAAAAGAGAAGAAAAGAAAAAGTAGGTTGTTAATGGTGTTTGTTGCCGGTTAAAGAAATGATCAAGTTAATACGCAGTTTTATAAGACGGGAAAACCCACCGTTGTCAATTCTAAATTCAAACACAAAAAAAAAGAAAAGAAAAATCGATTGATCGAATCGAGCAAACACACTTATTCGCTGTTTCATTTCTAGGATGTGGAAGGCCTCTCTTAACACGCAACCAAAGATAACCGATCAACCAAACAAAAATATACCAGCTGAGTCAAGGGTGTTGGTGGTAATTCAAAGTGACTCCCCAAGGGAAACAAGCTATACACTGAAAATACTTCTTAAAATATACTCCACCACTTCTCCCCGGAAGTCACTGTAAATCAAAGAAGAAGCTACGGGTTTTCTTCATCCGACATATTACGCTGAATAAAAGTATTCTATATTTATACATTACCTAATGTTTCATTGACCCTATCTATCTATCTGTCCATCCATCTACACACCACTACTGCTCAAACACCTATATTAGTATTGTGAATTTATCAAGACTTAAAACACCATATAAGTGTGCGTACGTCTGTGCACATTCTATATATACATGCACGATTAAGAGTAGACACGGGTGGGCGCACTCAATACACGCCGAATTTATTCGTTCGACGCACTGATGATCCAGTGAGTAGCTCCTCCAGAGTTCTACACATTCGTTGAAGCGACACGTACAAACAAGTAAACAAGAAACAGTTTCATACACACACACACATAGGTGCGTTACAATGTTCAGTTCTGCAGACGGGGTGAGGCAGCATACGATCCAGGTTCTTGTTAGTCACGTGTGTGCTTCATCATGTGTCTCACATGATGGAGAGAAAACACACCTCTACACCAGTTTAGGGTTAGACTACATTCACCAGCACACCCACCAATTTGGAGAGGTAGAGGTAAAACGTGTGTATCAATAGCACTACCGCACGTAGAAAGTGACAATAAGAAGCAGCATCAAAGCGGTCGCTTGATTTACTAAAAATAGCAGCTAAAACAGGGGCGCTCTATATTCTTTAAAGATACGCTAGCTAGATCTAGATATGTCCAAAAAGGTCATGACTAGAACGCCTTCGGATCATGAGTGTGAGTGTTGGATCAAGACTGACGTGGGGTTAAAAAAAAACAATGCAACGCACGATGGAACGAAGTAGTTATTAACAGAATTCCTATTACAGCAACAACGTCACGTCTACTGAAAAGCAGAGAAATGCTTCTTCGGTTGACCCGTTGGGGAATCGAAACCGAGTAGAGAAATCGGTTGGTAGACAACAACGAGCCGATCGCTGCAACTGAATCTCCCACGGACGGAGGTCGTAGTAAGCAGAAGAGGCGAAAATTTTCAGCTGGTTCCTTTCAGACAGTCAAGTTATTTCATGGTCCAATGGCGACAGTGTGTGCAGCGGAAGCGTAAACAGCATGATAAGAGTGTGTGTGTGTATATATATATATATATATATATATATATATATATATATATATCACACGTTCAAAAGATGGAGTTTAACGTGTCGAAGTGATATGTGAATGGCTATATAAATAACACACTCACATATTTATGTGCGGGTGCGTAAGAGTTATTCAAGATGGCAGGAGACAAGAGAAAAATTAAGGGCGAAAGGAAGTTTAGAACCTTACACCACCATATTTCTTTAAGTCGACCAGTTAGTGGTAGTGGCGATGCTACTACTACTGATTCTACTATTGAAGACGATGTCAGAAACTTCTATGTAGAGAGGGACATGAAAAGAAAGCGTCCGAAAGGAGGTAAGAGGGACGGCGATGTGGTTGTCATAGATTGGACGTCGAGGAATTTATAGAAGGACGTCATCGATAGAGAGAGACTACTTCCTTCTCACAGACAAAGGTGAGAGAGAAACTAATAGAAAAGGTGGGAGATACTGATATATAGAGTCAGGTAGGGAGAAAGGTGTTTATACATGTATATATATATGATGTCACTCACTGAGAGAGAGAGAATGTCATTATTTAAATACAGAAAGATATCGATTGTCAGGGTTAAGAAGAAATAAAGAGGGAGGAATGTCAATGATTATCTTTGATAATAAAGAATCTCGTTGCTCACCAGTGATGAGAAGAGAACGAAGATTAACAACAATAGAACAGACAGGGGGGAAGTTGGTGTATTTAATCATCGTCAACACTATAAAATAGTGGTGAGATGATGTGAACAGTGTTGCCGAAGAGAAATATTGAGTATATAGAATAAAAACAACATGGATACCTGTACTGCTTACAGAGTTCCAGTGTGGTTGATAGAGACGACGGAGTTAGGTACGATGAGTGTGAGTGACACAGAAAGAGTGAGAGAGAGAACCTTGAGTAGTCTTGTGCAGCGCTATCATGCGGTGACTATTGAAAGCTAATGATTAAACTAAGAACCATAACTCACTAACTCACTCCAACTAAAAAAAAAAAGAGAAAGACTTCATTTATGATTTCTTACCGAGAGATTAATGACCCAGAAATAAAAGATGGTATGGTAGTGGGGGGATCTTCCCTTCCAATATTTTACCTATAAAATACATACATAAACGATATAAATTATGTATTTAAAAACATAACAGTAAAACCTGTTCACACTACTCATATTTCAACTTCTATCAATAATTCACATCTGGATGTATTGCAAGAATATTAAATCGGTTCCAATACTTGAATAGTACTTTTTTTATCGACCCCGAAGTACAAAAAAAAAACAAAAACAGACAAATGCTGACATCCACAGGATTTGAATTTATATCGTAAAAGACCGCCACTAAACATACTAAGCATTTTTGTCCGACGCTATAGCGACGACTCCGCAGTTAAAACACCGATTAACTTGGTTAAGTTTAATCCCAGCTTAAGGAATGATTCGTGCGCCCCCCCTCTCCCTCCACGTTAAAAATTTATTCAAGATTATTAAGTAAGCATGGCTGTCTTACATAGCCTCTCAACTTCTATTGTGACTCACTTCCCATGTCCTATGTGAACCACAGAGGCCTTCTTTTCTTTGAACAGTAACCGGTTCAAGCTGACCACCAGCTGCATCAACCTCATCAGTCAGGGAGAGCGTGTTAAGTTATGGGTACTGCCCCGCCCCCTCTCTGACTAATAAAAGAAATGACCTCATTATCATCATTTTACGCCTGCTCTCCATGCTGGCATGGGTTGGACGGACGGATGCTTTGTCTGATGCCACCTCCTTTGTCTCTTCTATCTTTAGGAGAAAAAAAAACTCTGGAATACAAAGTTACAAATCGTAAAATCAACCCCACCTCACATCTACTTAATACTAGTATTTGATTACGTCTCTAAGTTTTTGAGCTCAAATCTCACACACGTCAACTTTCTTCTGATAAAATAATCACCAAAGTACTGTGGATGATACAATCGACCAAGGCCCGTGAAAACAGTGATCTAGCATGGTTGCAGACTAATGATGGAAACCAGTAAAAAGAAGAATGAAGATGTTTATTAAAACTGGGATCAAAGTCGTCCAGTTTATGTGAAATAACAGGCTGTGACCCTGTCCACTGGGCACAGGCTCTCAGTGCTCATTGCATTTCAACAGGTCATCCACACCCGTATGAGAAGCATGAAAGCTTGTACAAGGTCATTTGACTTGCTGGAAACAGAAAAAATACAATAGAGGAAGTAATCCTATATATGCATAATAGAAAAAGACAGCTTGGCCAGTCATGACTGAAATGCCTCTAATCATAGATCTGCCTGATCAGAATTGTCCTCTGGTTAGACACCATCAACATTAATATTTTATGAGGATTGTACCTGTGGGATTGGTAAAATTTCTGAAACAAGGAAAAGCAAAGGATAGGTAGTGTGGAGTGGTGTTGGAGGAGAAGCTGTTGTAACAATGGTGGGAATTGAAAACAATATAAGGGTTTGAATATGTAACAGATTCATAGGCTATGAAACTAATGAGAAGGCCTCTACACAAGTCACTTGACCTATTACAAATAACGGCTAAATATCCATCAAATCACATATTAAAAAAGAATAAGTATTCCAAAATGGCTGAAGAAAAACAACAGAATATAGGCACAGGTAGAGTTGTGTGGTAAGAAGTTTGCTTCCCAACCACAAGATTTCAGGCTCGGTCCCACTGTGTGGCACATTGGGCAAATGTCTTCTACCACAGCCTCAGGCTGACCAAAGCCTTGTGAGTGATTTCAGACATGGAAACTGAAAGAAGCCTGTTGTGTGTGTGTGTGTGTATTTCTTTGTTTGTCCCTTACCACTGCTTGACAACTGGTGTTGGTTTGTTTATGTCTCCATAACTTAGTTTGGTAAAAGATCAATAAAATAAGTACCACCCTTAAAAAAAAAAGTACTGGGGTCAATTTGTTTGACTAAACTATTCAAAGCAGTGCCCCAGCATGGTCACAGTCCAATGACTAAATCTAGTATATGGATAAAAGCAATGGTCACAACTGAACCATCTTTGATTAAGGCTAAACAGCAGCAACTGAGTAACACAGCATGTAGGGCAAGTTATTATGTATTTAGACACAAAAACCTGTTCACTGTTACGTCATAAGTTGTATTGACTGCAAAGGAACAAGAAGTACAATCTCAACCTGAGAACGTTGATCAAACTCACCAGTGTCTCACCACCACCAAAATCATTTTATGCCAGCTTTTCCATGATGGCATGGGTTAGATGGGGTTCCTGAGGCAGGGCTTTACAGTTCTATGCCCTTACTATTGCTAACTCTTTGAGTCACTGCGAATAGCACACAGGATTGGAATGTAACTGCTCTAAAATCAGGATACACATGGTAAAATTAACTAATAACTGCTTGTAACAAACACTTCACAATGTTTCTCTGTACCATTTACAAAGGTACGGTGCATGAACCAAGCTTGCACCCCAGTTTCCTAGCTGAATATTATTAATGTTCTAAATAGAAAGGCTTAAACATTACAACATACCATCTCATGAGTATTTGAGACACTGTAATTTGAAAAAAAAACAAAAACAAACAAACACACACACAAAGGTCAGGTTATTCTACATAAAGAGAAAAACAGTGTAATTGATAAAGAAAGTGAATTCCAAGTATATTACTGGTACATAAACAGTAACGGCCAAACCAACAAGAAGGTATCTTTCATCGTTTACTTATTTCAGTCATTACACTGTGACCATGCTGGGGCATTGTCTTGAAGAATCTTTAGTTGAATGAATTGACCCAAGTACTTATTATTTTGTTTTAAGCCTCGTATTTATTCTTTTGGTCTCTTTTGCCAAACCGCTAAGTTATGGAGGGGAGGGAGGGGGAGCAAATGAGGTATGTATATAAAATAGAAAATGTGTCATGAGAATAAAGGGATAAGGCAGAGTGTAGCATATATTGATAAAATATAAGAAAGTGGTGGCTGAGTGTTGTAAATAAGGTGGTGTGTCACAACTGTACCATTAACACACTCACCTAGAAATCTGAAGCTTCAGTATGTTTGGTAAAAAAAGAAAATCAATGTTTATTGTTACAATTAGAGAGAGAAAGGGAAGAAGAGAAGGTTGAGATATAGAGGAAATACATTGGTTTTGTATGTTTTTTTATTTCCTCTGCAGGTACAGGTTGGATAGCTTCTGAGACAGACAGACTTATTGAGGAAGTCTATATGTGGTTTTTCAACCTGTGAGAAACAGAAGCCAAATCTCTTACTCAAATCACGTCTTACCATCTTTATAAGATACTGAATAATGTAGTTCTATATAATACTATACTTGAAAATATGTTTGGATAATCTTAACTGGAATGGTTTTGATTATAGTTGTACTCAAACATAACTAGCATTAGGTTAAACAACGAGACAGACAGACAGGCAGACATGCAATGAAGACAACTACCCCCGCTTCAGGAGACCAATTTCCAATTTGTTTATATTGTAAATGTCTGGAGTGAACAGCTCATAATGAGACATAAACTCTGCAAATTCAATTTCTATCCCTATACAGGTACAGGAGTGCATGTGTAGTAAGAAGCTTGCTTCCCAACCACATGGTTCCGGTTTCAGTCCCACTGCATGGCACTTTGGGCAAGTGTCTTCTATTAAAGCCTTGTGAGTGGATTTGGTAGACAGAAACTGAAAGAAGCCGATTGTGTGTGTGTGTGTGTGTGTGTGTGTGTGTGTATATATACTTTATTTAAAAGCAGCAGAAATATAACAAAAAAAGCGTTACTCTGAGTTTCACATTCCGAACGGGAACGTGAAACTCAGAGTAACGTTTTTTTTGTTATATTTCTGCTGCTTTTAGATAAAGCATATTACTCTACCTCTGGTATTTGAGTACTCTTTTTTCCACCTTGTTGCACATTTCATGTGCTTACTCCGGTATACACACACATATATATATATATATATATATCAGAGGCGACTCCAGGTCATCAGCGTCACTTGGGCTCATAACAGATTTCGTCACATGGGCTCATCAGATTTCACATAAGACATTCAAAGAATTTCACAGTTTTCTGTTTTATTTCTAGCCCCAAATAGCTTATTTTTTTTATATCTAGCACTATGTCTTTCTCCATTCCTAAGTTAAGGTGAAAATAAAGCAACCCTGCAAAACACAACTGACCTTTACACACAGATGTGCAGAATATCAGTGGAGTGCACAACAACTATCAGCGATCTGGCTGTTGCCTGCACTCTTGACAAGAGATGCCAGTTGGTCTTTTACACCTGCCAGGCTCATTCATATCAGCCAGAGTTGCTGGATAATTTTTCGTTCCTTTAAGAATATTCTAGAATGGAAACTTTTCATAGATTGGAATTTAAATCCAAATCTCTACAGAAATTTGTTTCAAGAAAACATTGCATTTGAATTACTTTTAATTTTTACAATTATAGATAACTCAGGCTGTAACTTCTGAGCCTGAGTCAGGTGCATGAGAATGATGTTGAGAGAACGTCTGCTCCAAACGATATTGTTTGACACAGGGCACCTTTAAGACGACTGCCAGACACTGAACGAAAATAAATGAACTGCGACCAGGCTCAATAAAAGAAGCCCGAGTTATTGGTTGCAATTACATACTTGAAGTGTTGGCAGAAATTAAATCAGCTTGCAAATATACGTTCACTTTACTAAATTTATACTCGAGCTAAGCCCGAACAGCTTGAGTGCTGGAGTTACCACTGATATATATATATATATATATATATATATATATATATATGTGTGTGTGTGTGTGTGTGTGTGTGTGTGTGTGTGTATGTATTTGTGTGTGTGTCCCCTACACCATTGCTTGACAACCGATGCTGGTGTGTTTACATCCCTGTATCTTAGCGGTTCGGTAAAAGAGACTGATAGAATAAATACTAGGCTTACAAAGAATAAGTCCTGAGGTCGATTTGTTTGACTAAAGGCAGTGCTTTAGCATGACTGCAGTCAAATGACTTAAACATGTAAAAGAATAAAAGGATATCATATAATCACATATCCAAAAGAAAACCCATTGTACTAAAGTATTTGCAAAAAGTCTATTTACATGGAATGGTCTCCAGCCAGATTGTCCAGATGCATCTAACCAAAATACAACTGACACAAGGCAAGTTCTCACAAAGATATGTTCAATGTTCCTCTGAAATGCTCAGGTAACTTACGCCCTATGTCCATGTGATGTTATCAGTTATTGTGAACACAATAAAAAACACAAAGAGATATGTGCATACATTTATACCAAGTAAGATGCAAAGGGTTAAATAGCATAACTGTTTATCATCAGACAAGAAATAAATATGACAGAAGAGAAAAATTCAAAAGTGCCTGATTAATTACAAGAGTAATAATAATTTCTAAACATTGACACATTTTAGGGAAACAACAATCAATTAAACTACCTCCCACTGAACTTGACTTTATTTATTTTATTGACCTTGGATACATAAATGGAAGACAAAAGTGAATATCAGACGATTTGAATGTAGGTACCTGACAAAATAGCACAAGTCCTAGAGGAGGTTGCATTGATTCTATCACCCACCATCATCACCATTTAACATCAACTTATTCATGCTTGCATGAGTCAGACACAATTTGTCAAGGCAAATTCCAATGGTTGGATGCCCCTCCTGTTACCAACACTCATCATTTTACAAGTAAAGTAATATTTTCCCATGGCTAAGCATTTTTTCACACAAGACTGAAAATGAACAATCTCACTGGTATGAGGATGGTCGTCATCATTTACAACCATCACATGAAGTTTAAACAAAGGTACACACAAAGATGCATACATACACACACATTGGCAGTGTCATTAACTTGTACCTGAGTAGCTAATTTGTAGAGAGTGATTATGCATCTTCATCCTGATGGATGTGAAGGGTGCTGATGTCTGATGTGCTGTTCAGGTCAAGGGTGGTATAGAAGATTTGGGGGTATTTATTGCAGTGGAGGATTGACAGGGGACGAGGAAGGGCAAGTTGCACTTTGCATCTTCGACATCTGCTCTCTGCCTCTTGATATTTGTTATTTTCCATCTGGTCCATTCCCTTGACGACAACATGCCACCACTTTGGGCAGTTCTTGGTGATTGTCTCCCAAGTATTTGGGTCAATGGAGCAGCAGAGGAGAGTGGCCTTGAGTTAATCTCAGAAATGGAATTTGGGGGCTCTGTGCCATCTGGTACCTGAGGCTAACTCCGCAAATATACATTTCTAGTAAATCTACAAAGCTTTGGTTGACCTGCAGCTGTAGAAGACCAAGGTACCACACATAGAGATAGAATCAAAGACATATGATTAGGAAACAAGCTTCTTAACCACATGGTCTAAGACCCCTTAGAAAATCCAAAAGACAGTAGTCCAGTGTTGTCAGAGATAAAGGATGCTCCCTGACAGTATGTTCAATAATACTGTAAACTTAAAAGTCCTTCAAGCAGGACTTATAAAGTTTATGCATTGCTGTATCTTCCAAGCATTTAGTAATTAACTAAATTAGGTTATGTGTCTGTTAGATTTATAACAGGTTAAAATCACATATGCTTTGTGGTATTTGTTCAATTTCTGAGCTCTTGTCAGTTTTTTTGTGGCCAAATGCCCTTTCTGTTGCAAAGTCTTACTTGTTTCTAAGGTACTTATTTTTTGGTCTTTCAAAAATTCTGAAATGCTCAACACTATATTTTAGAAACAAATGTAGGCAGTGACACTGCTTAATAGCATGACATTGTTTTTATGTAGTGTGTAAACAATATCAAGATACAAATACACACACACATATATTAATGAATGACAAGAGTTACATAATCACTTTCATCAGTTTACAGCTGTTTTTGCTATAAGAAACCGTGCACACACACACACACACACACAATGAGTTCCAAGTAATTTGTTTACCAATTTTACAAACTTGTCTAATACCATAGTAGAAAACATTTTCCCACAGTGTTATGCAGCAGGAATGAATCCAAAATCATGAGGTCGTGAAGTCAAATTTTTAACCACAAAGCCATGCCTGCACGTGTGTGTGTGTGTGTGTGTGTGTGGTACTGAACTCTTAGACCATAGATGAATATATTTGTGGACAATTAGCTGAGATGTAGACTGTGTAGATCATGTTAGTGGCTAAACTGCATCCCTAACTTTAGAATGTCAATAGATTGTGCAACAGTCACTTATGAAGTTATTTTCTGCTATTGATAGCGATGTAAAACTGAGGAGTGTTTCATCAACTTACAATGCTAGGAGCACCATTCCCTCAGATCCAGGAAACAGATGTGCAAGCCATATCGCCTGACCATCAATTAGACACTTGATGACAAAAGGCAAGAAGCAGTATTATTAACAGAGAACAGTGCACAAAATACTTTACACTCATTCATAAGTGTTTAAAAATCACACACTACTGATATATGACTGTGTTTATGATTACAAAAAAACCCTTCAAAGTAGAGGCAGAACAATAAGCCTTTGAGAGAGAGATGGAAGGGGAAAGCAACTAAATTGTTTTTTTTAGTTTTATCAGTGATGGCTTTACCAAACTAAAAGGAAGGTGGGTGTGGTTGAAACAAAGCTATCAGCAGGTCACTGGCCCCCATGGCCTCCAGCTAGGTTGACAATAAACAGGCAAAATACACAGACATAGATATAGACATAGTCACACATAGACATATACAGAGAAACATGTAGATATACATATGAATGTGTGTGTGTGTGTGTGTGTGTGTGTGTGTATATATACATACATACATATATAAACACACATTTTTATATATAATAAAAATATCAATGTATTCCATTGATATAATTCTACACTTTCAATTTAGTATTTATTTATACAGTCCATTCTTAATGTTTTGAGGGGTTTTTTTTTTGTTTTTAGACTAATAATCAAAAACAAAAAAAATATTAATCGTTCTTTAGCTGATGATAATCACAAGCAGGATTGAAAGATGAGTCCTTTTTTGAAAAATATTTTCCTTGGCATTGGAAGACAAATATCCTCTTTGCAGACTAATTAACTAATTGCAAGAAAACAGGAGGAGCTCAACTTTGAACTGGTTAAAACCCCCAAACTGAGAAAGACAGTTCTGAAATTTCTTGCTGAACAACCTGCACAAAGAATTTGTTGTTTATAGTGATCAAATGTTTGTACTGTACATTAGCTCACTCCCTCCATCAAATTGATGTTACCTGAACAGGTGTGCAGTCTACCACACATCTGGTGCCAAAGTTATTGCAGAGCAACGCGAGGTAAAGTGTTTTGCTCAAGAACATAATGCACCACCTGGTCCAATAATTGAAACCACAATCTTGTGATCGCAAGTGTAACATCCTGATCACAAGGGCATTTTTTTCCCTTTCACTCTCCATTTTTTCCCCTCTCAATCCTTTCTATCGAAGAGCTTAGATTCGAAATGTCAAGGACTTTTCCATTCTTCCCAAGTGTCAAACTAATACACCTGCTTGTTGTTCCCCCCACTTGTCTTTGTCTTCTGTAAATTTGAACTATATATACATATTTGTACACACACACAAACACAGTTCACATCAGTGAATATAACTAAGTGTTGTATACCATTTAGTGTGATAGATACATTACATCAGTGAACAAGACTAGGTGTTGTGTAGTATTTACTATGGTAGATAGGTAGATGGATAAATAAATAGATAGACAAGTAGTCAGACAGGTGAATAGGTAGACAGGCAGAAAAATGTGTACGTATGTATGCGTGTTTTTGGAGATAGCATAGGCATTGCATTGGTTTCGATTCCCAGTTACTTCCCATTTTCGTTGAAAGGCATGTAATATACAAGTTGTCACTGATCACTCCCCTAAAGTTAACAGGACTAGTCACTTATTAAATGGATACCGCTAATTATGGAATAGCCAAGCAGAAAGACAATTAAATAATTGACTATCAACTCACCTGTGTGAATAAGCTAACATACCTACCTACTATACATATAGAGAGGGGTGGGATAAAGAGAGAGTGTGGGAGACTAACAAAATTTAAAAAAAAAACAATGAAGTCATACTGTTTATGTCGCATCTTTTAATGCTATTCATTCATTGACTCCATAAAACATACCCAAAACACCTTCACTGCACCATTTATCACCACCATCACCATCATTTATTATCGCCAAGGTTGACTGTGCCTTTCATCCTTTTGGGGTCGATAAATTAAGTACCCGTCAAGTACTGGGG